>NW_018405801.1:1365151-1415361 GCF_002113885.1 Mizuhopecten yessoensis
AAGCTTTAGAGTTCTAGATGGAATATGTATATAAGCGGTTACACACATATTTACCATGAAGCTTTAGAGTTCTAGATGGAATATGTATATAAGCGATTAGCGTTCATACAAGTATGAAATTAAAGAAAAATACTGTTCAACCCTTATGTGTTTAATAGTATTGATTAAATAAAGTAGTCAGAAGTGTACATTTCTTCTTCGCAAAAGGGGTTCAAAAGTGAAACTTATACAGGTACAAAAATGTGTCACTTCAACTAAATTATATATGTATGTATAAAACGGATAAAAGTATACAATTTATAACAGATGTCTGGTCGCTATCGGCCGTTTCAAGTAAAGCTTGATAAAACCAAAATTGTGAGAATTCCAATATAACACGCTGATTACGGTGTACATACATTGTCTCTGTGTCCAATAGATCTTATCAATGGCGTCTCCTTGGCCTGGACGCTCCTTTTAAAGCTGGAAATAAAACAAACAGTTCGTGGGGTTCTCAACAGTAATTGTAATTTGTCTGAACTTCAATCTGAAATGTACTCGTCCACTTTGCATTGTTTTATGCGTTTAACAAACATGATTTTAATTTATCGTTTTGATGTTGAAAATACTCTTATCTTTATAGCAGTAAGTCATATAACATTACAGATTGAAGAAAGTACACATGATAAGTACTTTTGTTGATAGAAATCGTTAAATGTTCGTTTATTATGGATTATAAATCCGTTTAAATTAATCTCTATTTTGTAAAAATGCCATTTCAAATTTATTCTGAGAATTAAGTATGCTTCATAGTCGTGGAACTTAGGGACAAAACACTTGAACGGAGACCCCACCTTCAAACAATCTTCTTGCATGTGTGGCAGGTAAATTGGAAAGTCTGTTGTATTTTGGTAGTTGCTTAGACCCAACCAGGATCTACATTTGAATTTAAAATGTCATAAATCGAATCATCATCCTATTTTTGAATACATTATGAAACAAATGCTTGTAAAGGCTTTTTTTAATTGATGCAAATAAATGAAATTAGATTGGAACTTGGCACTAACAGATTATGCGATATTTGTTTTGTATAAATTACAGTGAATTTTTGATGAAAGATAGGCCTAGAGAATTCATGATTTTTACAGAATGCACTATTGGGAATGAGGGAAGACTGATATTTCCATAGCACCTGGCAACCCGCTTAGGATATTATTTAGGGAGGGGATCATGCTATATCATCTATGAGTCTGAAGTATTCTTTGCTGCTATTACTTTCCGAATGTTTCCTGAGGTGTTGACGCTATTATATTTAATATGTCATTTTATATTTAAATTGTTTGTATGACTAATTTAAGGTATTGTGGACATTTATATAACGTTGCAGTTCTACAGAAACAAATTGTACTAATGTTCTGGAGCCCTTTAGATATAGATGTGTGATCTTAGATATTGACCTTGATTTTAGATGCACAAATTTGACCTTTATTATTACTGAGGAGTCTAAAATGGATAAATTGCTTTTTGGTAAAATACTTGTTTTAAGCTTCATTGGGCTTTCTGCCTCGCCTCTCTTAGTTTTTAGATATTTCTATTGTAAATATTTTCGATAAAATATTAAATGTCGACAACACTGTACATGTACTAAGTAACAGTTTTATAAACACATCCTTTAACTGTAGAGGTTATATCATGCTGATATATCGACCAGAGGAACAATGAATTACCTAGGAGTGCCGCACTCACGATGTGTGCCTGTTAGTGTTTGTCATTTGATATAGTAACAGCTGTTCGTACGCTATTTGTATTTCACCAACTTCCTTGTCCCAAGTAAGCTTTATCATGTAAGGTCACGTTTTCTCGCAACTCAGAGATATCCGTCGTCATCTCCAATGCTTGATTATTCTATCTCGTCGGGTATGTCTGGGACCATTACGTGAAATTTCCTGGAATTTTTGAAAATGTCATTTCAAATTTATTCTGATACTTAAGTATGCTTCATAGTCCTGGAACATAGAAACGAAACATTTGAACGGAGACCCCACCTTCAAACAATCTTCCTGCATGTTTGGCAGGTATGTTGGATAGTCTGTTTTATTTTGGTAGTTGCTAAGACCGAGACCAGGATCTTCAATTACGTATAAAATGTCATAAATCGAATAAACATCCTATATTTGAATACCAGCTACATAATGAAACAAATATTTGTAAATACTTTTAAAATTGATGCAAATAAATGAAATCAGATTGGAACCAGGGACTTATATACAAATATGGACTTTACTGATGGTGAATATGGTGTGATATGAACTTGAAAAAGCGATATTGACCGAGGCAAAGCCAAGGTTAATAAATATTTTTCATGTTCATATCACATCATCTTTACCAGCACAAAAGTTAATATTTTTTTCATTATATTCTTTAACAATAAAATTTTGCATTGGTAGCCTTTACTTGGACGAGCCTTCGTGTAAAATGTAGCCATGGTGGAATACAACAGTAAGGCATCGTAGCTTTCGAAGACATCACCAAAGTTCTTTCCCTTCAGATAAGCATGGAGAACACAACCTGCGTGTTCGGTGGCCTTTTTTGTGTTAACAGCATCTTTATCTTCGAGTAGCTTTAGGAAATGTTCAGATGTAAAGGAGGCGAAGAGATTTCCACCAGCCATCCTCTGTTGTCGTCTGACAGATCGGGTTCCGTTTTAATAACGTATGCGCTATGACAGGTTTCGGATAATTTCCATATAGGCTTTATTAAACCAGTCTACATGAGATTTTGAGGACTGGTCACGTGTATAGGATCTGAGCAATTTGATTGCGTTCAAGCATATACTAACAGGTTATGCGATATTTGATTTGTATAAATTACAGTGAACTTTCGATGAAAGATAGAGAATTCACGATTTTCACAGAATACACTATTGGGAATGAGAGAAGGCTTGTATTGCCATAGCACCTGGCAACCATGGACATAGATGTTTGACCTTGATTTTAGAATTCTATTTTGACCTTTATTACTACTAATGAGTCTTAAATGGACCAAACTACCTTTTGGTACAGTAATTGTTTTCAACTTTATTAGGACATTTTTAGTTTTTAGATATTTCTATCGTATATATTTTCGATAATGTATTAACTGTCGACAACACTGTATTAAATAACAGTTTTATAAACACAGCCTTTAACTGTAGAGGTTATATCATGCTGATATATCGACCAGAGGAACAATGAATTACCTAGGAGTGCCGCACTCACCATGTGTGCCTGTTAGTGTTTGTCATTTGATATAGTAACAGCTGTTCGCTCGCTATTTTTCTCTCACCAACTTCCTTGTCCCACCATATTTATCAACCATCTATCACACTGACAGCTTTATAATGTAATATAATCAGACTCTTTTATGTTTGCCTCATTCCAACTACCAGAATAAGTTCAGAAACCATAAAAATGCGTTTTGACGGACTACCATATTGAAAATATCAATTTTCCTCCTCGGCTTTTTTGACGGAAACGAATCAGTCAGCGAGATTTAGCATAACCTATATTTGCAAAGTTAGTTAACACAGAAAAAAAAATCTCATCTTTCGTATTTGTAGGATAAAATATATTTTAAAAGGTTTTACTTTCATCACGTCGGCTTTCGTGCAATGCAGCATCGGACTTTTTCCGAATTCGTGACTTCACGTCACGTCATTGTTAACCCATTGTGATGTCACGTCACGTGAAACGGGCTGTAAGATAGAAATATCATTCAAACCATTCTTATGCAGGACAACTCTATCTTACAAACACGTTTATCCAGAGGGCAAAGAGTAGTCTGTACTAATTGACCTGGTAAATTTTAGGTTAAAATTTAATCGAGAAATGTTTCCTTAAAAATAATGGTGAAAACTTTGTCGCTAACAGATAGTTCATATTGTAGCCATATCGTTTAAGTATTGGCAGTTCATCAAATAACGTTAGAAAATAATCAGTTAGTTATTATAGCGTACGCTCTTGTGTTAGCCCGCATAGCGGGCTCATGAAGGGAGCTACATCGCATAGACCTTGCAAGTCAATTCACTTGCATACTTTGGGAAATCGCGCGTGCACAAATTCCGTTTATGGAAGCCGCCATTTTGGATCTATCGGATGTAGAATAATTTTCAACAAAATTTAATTTATTTCAATATAGAAACATACGGTCTCTGATAACGTTTCTTTTCTTTTTCAATTTTAACGATTGCTATGACATACATGTAACGCCGATTTCCTGGCCCATTTCTAACTATTGAGACCAAACCCAGCACACACAGAGAAAACCTGCGTAATACGTCATCAGTCATTATGCCGTCATAATCGATATTTCCCGCGTAGATGATAAGCGGTGTGGTTCAGTAAGACGGTACATGTTATACAGAATATATGGCAGGCATCTTTGTTTTGTGATTCTGCTGTAGACTACATGATGTGTATCGTTACATATGAAATACATGTAGTTACTGTTACACAGTCAAATAGGAAAATTAGCAATCATTAAGTTATAAATCAGATTCAGTATGAGATCAGGTTGTAAAATAACACCACCTTTGTAAAAGATGTGGATTTATTAGGTTGCCTTACAAGCGTCAGCTGTAGGGAATTTCCTTTAGCTCAGCGTTAGAGCATCAGGCTGGAGAGTCAATGGTGGTGGGTTCGAGCCCCAGCGACGGCGCTATCTTTATCACTATTCCTCGTCCTATTATCATAAAAAAGTATCATATTGCTTGTATGTAAGAAATCTGGTCTTGGGTCAATGTAAAAGACCAACATTACGCAAGATACATGTATATGTCAGGAGTAGGGTTGAAGGTTGTATTTTTTTTCCATTTTCGTAGAGTGTACAAACTCGGATTCGAACTGGCAATCCCGGGATTATCATGAAAAGCCTAATTGACCTATATCGTATACATACTGCACTAAATAAAATATCATAATAGAACACTTTGAAAAAAGAGGAAGGAATGAAGCGGAACTGGACTGGGTCGATCGCCGGCGACCACATGGCTCAATTGGTAGAGCGTCCGTCTAGAGTTCGGAGGGTCCCGGGTTCGAACCCTGGTCCGGTCGTGCCTTTTCCCTCTTCTTTTACATTAGTATACATAATTAAATCGGCTAACGTCCTCTTTAACATTAAATAGGCGTAATATACCGTAACGCATATAGTCATTATGATACAAATTAAAGTATGGTCCATACGACATTGTACAGGGATACATGTACATAATGTACTTGTCTATTCTATTGAATTATATAATGTTCCAGCGGCTTTCAATATAAAAATTAAACCTCTGTGTGCGATGCGATATCATCTAAAATATTAATGCTTACTCTAAAACTGTTATAAGATGGTTACACTATTTTATTCAATAGATTAAAATGTAAACAGTATAATTTTATTAAGCGTTCGCCTCTTGGTAACACCTATTTCATATTATATCACAATCATACATGGCGTGCCTTTGCAAATGCCAACTCTGTTTAAATATAGCTAAAATAATGTTCAGAAAGCAAACAAATGTCCCTCCCCCTTAGGTTAAAACAAAGACCAAAGAAGGAAATATGGCTGAACACAACGCCTAATAATATGATATACAACAATCTGCATTTGTTATGTTGGTATATAACTCTTAAGGATGTATACGCACACATATAGTTTTAAGCTTTATTTTTTTTACAACAATTATGAAACAAGTAATAGTAACTTTTATAAGTCACTTTTGTAAGCGCGAATGAGAGGGGGAGGGATTTTTAATGTTACAGGAAACCAGAGTACCGGAGAAGATCCACGTGGTCGGGCAGGTGTTCCACCTTTTCACAACCGATTGGGGAATCGAACCCCGGGCGCCTTTGTGAAAGGCAAGTGCGTTATCCACTGCGTCACCCGATCGCGACCACAAACTTTGATGACTGTTTGACTTTTAGTATTAGTAGATGTATGATTGACCTAAAGAAATGTCCAACCAAAATGATGCACAGACGATCGTTCGAATGTATAATTATTGACCAAAGATTAGACGAACGTTATAAGTGTAATTTGGATTCTTTGGTATTATTTTCTTAACATGGATTTAACAAAATAATATTACAAAGTTATAAACGATACGTCTCTTATGACTCGCCTTTAAATAACGGTGTCATCATGATAGTTAAACGTATTTATTGTCTGTGTTATTTAAATCATTTTTACATTTGGATGATATTAATGTGGAAAAAAATACTTTTTCAATATTACTACTATACTGTTAAGTAAGTTTAAGGTTAATACGGTAGGGGATATATATAGTTCTTTAGATTAAAGATGGAAGGGCTGAGGAAATTTGTTGTGAGACTGTATGCTGATTACTAATATATACCTTTATTTGTATTATTTTTGTTCGTTGTTCAGTCTTTAGATTAACTTAACGACCAATTATTTGTTAATAATCAATAACAGCAAGGAGTATTGCACGTGATTTTTTCAAGAAAAGTCGAGTGGATCTTGTTACATAATCCCTGTGAGGGAAATGTATTAATAATCATATTCATGGATGCGCGTAAACAACATTAATGTATCTGCATTAGGCGATGTATGTTATGGGAATTTGAAAATATGTATATGTATATATTAATAAATATTAGAATGATAGTATGTATATTTTAATCAATTGTCTGTAGATTATATTATGAAAGAATGTTTTGTTTTTGTTACAGGTGTTGTCCTAATTCATATATTGTTGCATTTTATTTGGACTTATCATTTTGCTGTTAATTCACCAACACGTTTAAATCTCAATAACGCCCACATAGTGTTGAAGCTACTTCGAGGAGTCAGCAATTGTAAATATTCCATCCTTCATCGCTGTGATAGTTAAGCAATTATAACCTTGTTTGAAGATTGTTTGCTAAAATTGACCTGAGATGTTCAATCGTTCTAACGAAATAAAGTGTTATCTTTCATTAGAAAAATACATCATTTTAAATTGGAAAAATAACAACACGGATGAATTAAAATTAAATGTTTGTTTTAAAGATATATAACGTTACTTCTTTATCAACAGATGCCACTATATGTCCACTGATCAAAATGTTCAGTACATGTATATTGCATGAGTATTTCGGCATTTTATGATTAGATACCAACAATCACTTATGCTTCTTTTTGATATTAGGCCCCCAAGTTAGAATATAGATTTTTAAAATTTTATCAATGCTTGTTCATTTACGAACACAATCACCTTATCGAAAATATCCTGACAAGAATCCATGTATTTAAAGGGACAATGAACTCCTTAACTGCTTAACCATACGTTTTAGCGGTAGCTGTCGGTGAGCTTCTAGTTAACAAATAATCAGTCCAGCCGAGGAGAGAAGGTACATTTTAGCTATCTACACTTAACTTCCTTTGAATACCAATACATTTATTCTAAAATCTTCCAAACAACATCTCAATCTACGTTTAAACCTACTGATATCGAACTTTGTGCGGTATGAAATTCTTCCTGCGGCACTTTCTTAGTAACGTGTTACATGTGAAATCAGACTCACTGACACTGTGTTTGATCGACAGCGTGGTACTGTACATATTTACTTCTCACTGAAAACCCCGGATATTGTGCTATTTTTGTCAAAGCTTTTTTTATCACCAGCTGTCCAAAAAGATAAAATTGACCACACTGGACGTTGGCTTAAGGTCATGTCATTATCAACTACGTAAATGTTTGTTAGGAGGTCTATATTTTCAGTATCTAATCGATTTTTAGGGTGTCATTTGACTAAATAACAATACCCTTTAAGCAAGAATGAGTCATTCATAAATGAAGGAATTTTTTATTCAAAAAAGGACGAGATACAATTTATCACTAGTCAGAAAGTGAGTAACAGTTCATTTAAAAATATATTTATACTACAAAATTTGTAAAAAAGAAGATGTAATGATAATACAATGTAAAAAATACACAAGTTATATATACCGACAATACAAATACACAAAGAATAAGTTATCATTGCTGTACTATATATATTGTCATTATCGCAATCACAAACAGTTATTACTTACTTACTACTAATTACTATAAAGCGCTATCTATAAGCTACTCTAGATAAGTAACAATTAGGTTTCTGAGGTTCAGAGTCGAGACACCGGTCATTTGCACTCTTTGCTTGACAAAGGAATCAGACGTTTTCGAAAGCTCGCAAAATTGGTTTTCAATTCCTGTTTGTATTCAAAACAAACTTAGCCTTAATGATTAGTAATTACTTTATAGCATTATCTATAAATTACTATGAATTACTTTATACTTATTACTAATTACAATGAAGCCCTGTTATAGCGATTACTATAAACTATCCTATCTACAACTGTGTTTTCATTGTTTAACTGTCGGGTTGATATGCATGGTTGTAGTTTCCTATTGCTTCTTCTATCTTTTTGCTTTTCCTTTTAAAAAGACTGACATTGTCAAGTATTTGTTTGTGTGGTCCAATCAGGGACAGAACAACTGGTAAAACAAACATTCCATGGAAGAGGCCAAACAAAATGACAAGCAGCATCACTCTGAAAAAGGATATGAACACGTAGGAGTCTGATAATGTGAGCATCACTATTCCGATGACAGAGGATACTGAACTATTGAAAACAGGCCCTGCAGTAATTTCTAATGCTTTACTCACCCTAGCATTCTTATCGGGACCCTCTGACGTTAGAAAGGCGTGGCAGATATGCGCACTGAAATCGACCGAAAAGCCAACACTCATGATTACATGGATCATAGTTATGGAACTAAGAGACAACCCCCAGAAATGCATAAACCCCAGCACCCCTGTGATGATTGAGGCGAGAGAGATCGTTATGCAAAGTATGAGAAAAGGGTTTGGCATCAATACACAGGCAACAACAAAAACGGCGACTACAGCAATGCCGACTGTCTGGAGAGTACTCGGTAGTACAGAGACATACTGTTCAAAGAATATGAATGCTGGCGAAAATGCGAAACAAGGAATGCTTGAATCGTCTGCTATTTCGCGCATGCGCAACATCAGTTTTCCTTGCCTGGAAGTGTCTTTGATACTTGTTGACATGACATGAAATCGCGACGCTTTAATCAAATCCTTTTCGTCATTGAAAACGACATCATTTTTAAAAACATTTGTGTTGTTCAGAAAATGCTTGAGTCCGTTTACAAATGCAGATTCTGACTTATTTGTGAAATAAGAAGATTGTTGGTAAGATTTGAGCCAGTTCAATTCAAAACTGTCCTCCACTTCGATTTGTTTTCTACCAGTTGTTAATAGTGATTGTATGTCGTCGGAAATTTTAACTGAAGAATAGTTGAGGGGTGTTGGTACAGCAAAGGATAATGGGTATTTTAAAGGGAAATACTCAAAGTCCCAATTACTAAACCGATGAAAATACGAATTTTCCGACACCAAATTCTGCAAAATCAAACCTTGGTGTAAACGTGTTACTCCTATTATAGAAAAGGCAAGATATGTTAAGTACAACATAACTGTTATCAACTTTGCCGGTAAACTAACTAACACCCTTGGTATAACCAGACGCGGAACTTTCTCAAACATACTTTCTTGCTCATTTCTGGACACAGCCGGCGACCCTGTACAACACATTCGTTTAGCAATAGATTCAGAGGTAGAATTCTTCTCATCCGGGAATTTTACAGGTACACATGTAACACAATGTCTGTTTGCCGCTACTCTTCTTTCATGTAGAACCATGCACCCCAGAAAGAATGTAATTTGGTTGAAATAGCAAAATCCTACAGCGCTTGCTGAAAAAAGAATAAATAAAAATATCTTAAACAGAAAACCTGGTATAAAAATGCCATAATTCTATGATAACCAATGTGACCTAATTTTGTTATATGCATTCATTTTTAGTTTATAATGTATTACTGGAATTGTATCATGAATGATATGTGTTCTTTACAAGGTATAACACATATAAATCTTCGAATCAAATGTATAATGTTGTCGTATTTGATTTTAGAAACATTGTAGTATACTTTTTTTTAAACCCCGAATATTCTTGATTAAAATGCTTTATATTATCGTTTATGTAGGTAGGAACATTATTTTTTAAAGAAGTTTGTAAACAAAAAATGGTACCTGTAAATAAACAAAAGTTTCGGACACTTTTAAATACCGATGTGATTCCGACGACGAAGGCGATGAAATTAGTCAGAGACGTGATTGTTATTGCGATTCCACTGGTTTTCATGACAAAGGCAATTTTGTCTTCTATTTCCGCGGATTGGTCAGCGTCAGCGAGTCCGGACATCATGATGAACATGTCATCTACACCAATTCCTGAAAATTTAGAAATTAATTACGATAAAACAAAATACATGTTTGTCAGTGTCTTCCGATCGAGAAAAGACGTTAAGTATGTTGTTTATAAAATGTTACAAATAATCACTAGAATACCCCTGCTTAAGAATTAACGAACTCAATGCAAAAGCTCCACCCGCCAACCTGACCCAAAAAAGACTTTATCAACAATATTCATACACTTAAAAAAAGGGAGAGAAGAGGATACAGGGAAAACACGTTTATTCAGTTCTTTTTTCTATTTCTCTGTCAACGAAAAAGATGCTTGAAATCCAATTTTACAATGATTTAAATGTTCTATCGGTATATCAGTGAAAAAAAAAGTTTTTTTCCAGAAATATTACTGAATAGTTATTCTTACAGATAAAAACGGAATAAATACGTTTTATTAAGAGACTATAAGGTAATATTGTGTCAATGAAAATTAATGAAGAGAGGACAATTTGTTTTAAACATATATATTCAGACATGAGGTTAAAATGCAAAAAAAAAAAATGTCATATGTTAAATGTCTTCCATGCTTAAACACATTTATTGCGCGGACGTATATATTCGCTCGTGCGCTCCGCGCACTCGTAAACCTATTCGTCCGCGCAAAAAAACCTCGTGCTTTCTGATTCGTTAGAAAAACACAAGTGTGGGGTCTTGCATATTTATTTAACAGTGCAATAAAAGAAACAATGCCACTATCAGTGATTTATTTGCAGAAATAAATATCTGTCGATAAAATATTTCGAGAAAATATGTATAAATATTTAATAAAGAAAACTATGCATTAATGTATGAGATTCTGACAAAACAATCAGCAATTAAAAAGAAGAGAATACGATTGAAAATATCAGTGACAAAATACATAATATACATAATATTAATTAGCAAAGGAAAAGATAACATGATAAAAAAAATGAATGACAAGAAACATAATATACATAATATTTATTAGAAAAGGGAAAGAGAATACGAAAGAAAATATTAATGACAAAAACATAATATACATAGTATCAATCAACAAAGAAAAAGAAGATAATACAATTAAAAATATTAAAGACCCCCCCCCCCCCAAAAAAAAAAAAAAAAAAAAATTAAAAACCCCCCCCCCCCCCAAAAAAAAAGAAGAAAATATTCTTGTATTTACCAATAATAAGAAAAGGCATGACTCCAACAATGTTGACAAAGTCGACGTGAAGTACGGACATGAGACCGAATGCTCCAAGTATTGCTAATCCTGCTGAGATAACCCCTGCACGGCCTAAATGACCCCGTTGAGATACACAGTTTCCTCCTGACGCGACAAAAGACGCATAGGTGATCATCAGCGTGAAAGTTAAAGAAAAATAGACGATATCGCTCCCTGTGTTGGCATCAAGTTCAATGTTTAAAGAATCTGATATCTGGTAAGCAATTTCCGAATCATTCAATTGAATACCTCTAGAGGTTTCTAAAAACTGTTTTTCCCATTTTGCTGATAGTTCATTAAATGTCCTAGAATCTTGTCGCAAATTGAACCGGATTTTCAATGCAGTTGCAGATTGCAGACTTTCATTCACAAATGTTGGGGGTCCTATCACAAGGGAATAGCCCTCTTGTTCAAATATCCTTCTCGTGATGCCCCCGTTTTCCAGTTTTCCCCAAAATACAGACCCCAATAGAAAATCACCATCAATGACGCATCTGTCATTTCGCCTTGCACAAAGATCGTCATATTTAAATGTCGTATCGTCAATATCTGTAACGAACGTAGCCCGTACCGTTTCAACGATATTTTCGATATCCCTTTGATATTTTCTATCCAGAACATTCATCCCATCACGAGGTATAATGATTAATTCTCCAAATAAGCCAAGATTATCCATGCTTTGTCTATAGAAGTTTATTCCCGAGGAATCCGGAAAAACGGACACAAGTTGGTCTCTATCCTGGTCTGCCTGGCTGTTGCTTGGTGTATAAACTCTCACTATATCAGAATCTGATGTCATCCACTGGATGTTAACACCGAGAAGTCCGTTAAGCAGGACGCATGTTATAATTGCAGTACATGGGTATATAGCCAAGGCTCTTCCGTAACTAGCGAAAACGCTCGAAATTTTGTCCTCGACTTTTCTTGAGAAATTCATTTTAATCGCTGTAAAAGTAAGAAATAAATCAATTAGTGTTTTTTTTAAATAATAAAACGAAATCGCAGGAATTGATTTCTACATTTCTTGTGAAATTTATTTTAATCGATGGAAAGGTAAGAAATATATAAAAAGGTAAATTTTTAATAAAAGAAACCCAGCATAGCTCTCAAAAGTTTTAGCTCGACTTATCTTGTAAAATTCATTTAAATGCTGTAAAAATAAGAAATAAATAATAAAAAAAGATTATTAGATCAATTAAAAAATAATGAAAAATTAGAGATGATAATTTGTTTTTGAAAGGCCATTGCATTTTTCGTATTAGTATTATAGCTTATATTATTTTTTAAACATAAGTGCATATTTTAGTAAATCAGCAAAACAAATTAATAAAAAAACTATAAATAGTGACAAATGAATAACATTCGGAGCATATTTGAACGATTAAGCAGAATGTTTTTTTAAATCGTCATTATGATTGAAAGAAATGGCAAAATAAATCATGCATACTTACAAATGCTTGAACATGTGTACTGTGATCTCCTTCAGACCACACAGGTGTATGCGGTGTTGTACACAACGTTAGCGTTTTATGGTAAGTGATCTTATCAAAGTGATTGATACCTGGCATACATGTGTAACCCCTCCCTTTGTGTACATTTCAGACATTACACAGAACATTTAAATTCCTACACATGATTATTACCAGATCTAAATTTAACTTAAAGCTTTGTTGTTTATAAAGAGTTCAGTTGCTTAGAAATAATACCAAACACATCAATCGTCTGTTTGATCTTTCAACATTTGTTTTTATGATGAAAAGTGGAAAGTTACCTGTCTGGAATGTGTATTACATGACCTGCCTACATTGTAGCTCCTCCTGGTTGTACAAATATCAAATTATCCACAGATAGGTATGCATTCATCGACAGGAGAGTACTTACATTACAATGAAGCATGGGTTTCCTGTCATAAATTAAAGCTCACCAGGCCAATCAAAATCTGTCTATTCTCTGTTGCCCTCTTGTTTGTAGGATGATGAGGGATTTCTAAACACAGCACTATCTACACGACTTAATAAAGAGCCGACTTCAAGGTAAACTAATGCCGCCTCGATGACTCTGCAATGTTTATTCGTTATAAATTTCATTTTCTAACAGTCAAGGTTATTAATAACGATTTATGAAAAATATTGCTCATTCTATAATTGTTAAAACACCCTTAACATACAAAAATAAACGTTTCATGTGAATTTAGAAATACAGATTATTACGTTAAATAAGTAATATACCCTGAAGTATCAATCATTCATCTATTTTGTCAAGATGAAATATTTGATATCCTTGTGACCGGGTTTTTGAGATGATACGGCGATCAGTTTGTATATATGCGCAGAACTGATGATAATACCTCGAAAAAGTTCGATTTCTGTTTTGCAAAGTAACAAGGTCAAGTGAACTTTTTCTAATAATAAAAAAAATTTCTTCTCTTTAGCAACTTTTTTCTATATCTTATTTTTTTTCAAGTTCCAAACAATAGTCCAGTTTGAGAACAGGTCGTATGATCTAACGTCAAGGTCACTTTTACTATTAATATGAAATATTTGTTATTACAATATCGACAAAGACAACGACTTCATTTTGAACAATTGCATGTATGTATGTATGTATGTATGTATGTATGTATGTAAAAGAAAAAGATTAAAATTGTACAAGGAGTACGAGGCCAGTTGTCCAAGAAGAATACGTATCGTTTGTTCTATCAACGACACACGTCGGGTAGAGACAAGTGAACTACAAATCACACGAATGAACATAATCGAAAACATCGACCTGGATATCACACACAAAGTACCAACAAAAGATTATTTCCAATGAGTTCTTGATAGCAACCGTAAATCCTGTCAAAAATACTTTACCTGTATGTCTCGAATCCCTGTGTGATATGTTTGTCCACTATCAGTCGAAATGTACCACTGGAGATATTATATTCTGAGAAATCTGTTGAAGAAATATTATCCTCTTTTTCTCAAAAATATAGTAGTTTATAGTGGGGGAGCTTAACAGTAAAGTTTCCGTTGATTTCATGTGAAGGAAGTTATTATCTGAAAGTGGAATTGAAGGACTTGCCAATGAGTTTGTCTCCATCCCTATTAGACTTTTCACAATCTATTCAGTATTTTATTAAAGTAAAAACAAGTTGGCCAGGAGAGGGTCACAGTTTGTTTCACATAGGAATTCAATCAATGTTCTGGATATTCTTGCCACTGACCTCAGGAACTTTGTATAGACCAGAAAATACTTTAGTCTCATGGTTTCTTTTTTTCATACTTTATGCTAAGAATGGTAGTCAGACGTTTGAACAGTTGCGTGGTGGAGCAATTAGAAAGATAACGCGTTGTATTCGTGTGTATAAGGTCAGTAGTGTTTAAATGTATATGTGACTTGCCAAAAAAGGAAGAAATAGCATAAAAAAATGTCAATGTAGCTTTGTAAAGAAAACTGCCATCAACATTGTATAAATACATATCTTGACCGATATTCAAGGTATGGGAGTCAGTTGTCTGTTAGGGTCAAAGACTATTTAGTATGGATTTTTTGTATGAAATTTTGTTTTGTTGATTTATTGTTAAACTGAATAGCTTGACAAATAGTTATCGTCCAAGGTATTGATCTCTTCAAACGATATTATATCATAAAACAAGATGTATGGAGTAATGATATTACCATCTTTCTTATTTCAACAAACAACTGTAAATTATTTTTCACATAAAAAGCATTGAATCACGTTCAAGCTGATAAAGATTGAAGAAATGTGTTATATTGTAATTTTAGTCTTAGATTTATTATATTTAACTGTACCAACGGGCTATCAAGAACATTTTGAAAAATGACCTTATATATTAAGATCGATTGGGTCCAATTGGTAAAAAAGTTCAAACGACTATTATCATAGAATAAAGCTTTCAGTCATGTTTTTATCATTATCAGTTTCATATAATCCTTAAATTTTTCCTGATTCTGACTCTCATAAAAAGATGAATTTTATATTGCTTTTAGAATGTTTCGAGTTATAAAATTTCAGATTATAAACGATAAACAGCTCTCAGTGTATGGATACACAATTTATAATAAAACTATTGAGGCGTCTGCATGTTTTGATGGTCCGTGTATGTAATGTGTTCATTGCGTTGTTTAGAATAATAAAGTAAACTTATGTCCTTTATATAGACTTGTCGATTGACTATTTTTCATTCGTAATAATGTTCATCTATGTAGCATAATTGTGCGCTCAAATCAGATCGGACGTGATACATACAACGATGACTTTCGCAATATTGTAAAATGACGTCTTACCTGTGTATTTGCTCGTGTTATCAGGTGAAATAAGTGTTCAGATAGGTAAGTGTGCACCTCACAGAGGCGTACGGATATGTGTGTCACGCAAATAAAATACGAATGTTGATACGCTGAATTTGAGGTAAGTTGATATAATTTGTGCTCAGTATTTTCAAATTTGTCAATTTTTAGATATCGTGTTCTATATTGTATTTATCAACACAATATCAGGTTCCTAAACTAGCAGGGAACAGCCTGTGGTGATTATATATGAATACTGATATGTTTCAACCTTCCAAACACACGTGCTAAAAACTGTCTCTATAAACACACGCAGTCAAATAAAATTGAGTATAAACTGACGCCACCTTTTTAAATATGTTCATTGTAGGGACCCATTAGAAGATTGTAAGTAATTGAAATTGTTCATTTAAACGCAGAGTATCCATAAAGGTGTAAAAATTGTTTGTTTTAAGGATACATGTTTTAAAAAGTTATAAACAACAATTTTGAGACAGAGCCGTGTGATGTTATTTTTTTCACGACAGTTTTTATGAATGAATTCTCCTCCTCCTCGCAGTCATCATCATCATCATCATCATCATCATCATCATGTTAAAATTGACAAGAATGTTTACGAGACCTAACAAAATCTGAATTATGGACACCTGTTTGTTAGCATCAGAAAGAATGACAATATTCAATTATGAATATGAAATAGTGCTCAGACTAGCGAAAATAAGAATGGAATGTCACATTTTAAAAATGTTGGCTAAAATTATTCTGGAATTCTTTTACATTTACCAATCGCTTTTTTCCAATTAAAAAACTAATGTATATATCAAAGTAATGAAATAAGCCGAGATACTAAAGTTTGCTCGTTATGAGCTTGTTTCAATTGAATGCACTTCCTTAAGGAAACATAGTATATTTATTTTCTCGTTTAAGCTGTTTACATTGTTTGTTCATTTGTTTGATTTATGCATCCATAGAATGGAAATTTGTATTCAGTGTGAACAATATACTACCTACTGTAAAAATATTATTTTTGTTGGGGTTAGATTTCATTGTTTTTGTATGGGGACAATTCAATTGGGATTATATTTCTCGGAATCAATATTTTCAAACCCTGTATTTTCCTGGTAAGAAGTTTAAATTGATAAGCGTGACGACACAGTGCAGGTAAAAATAGTACAGGTAAGATTGGGCGAATTTTACTAACTCGATGGGTATCAGTCAAATCCGTCTCTATACAATGTAGCTCTATAGCTTATATACAAATATAACGCTTGATTGACACGCTGTTGTCATAAGTGTCTACTTCTGTGTCTGTGATGATGATAACACCGTTAATCCTGACTTGTGTCTAAGTGTAAACACACCATGGATTTGTAATAAAAATCAATAGTTCATTTAATATTTTCGTTTAGTTTATAATTCGTGTGTTTAAAATTTTGCTGGGATTATATTTCGCGGTTTTTATGAAACCATGAAATAAACGAATTTAAATTCCCAACGAAATCTTATGCTTTTACAGTATATAGGAAATTGAACCCTCCTACATGTACAACAACAATGGGTTCACCCACTACCGATTCATTCGATAAATCTGCTAGTTGTCTGGTAATACAATACTGTTACTATCTTGTGGGTAACAACCTGAACGTTATTTCATTGGTCATTGATCAGCGTCAAGTAACACTGCGTTTGGCCGTCATCTTCCATCGTGACGTCATAGTTCCATGGCAATTGTTCCCTGACCGAAAAGGAATAATGTGTTTTTCAGAGAAACATGGACTTCTAGATAGAATGTAAGAACGTTGAGGGAGAAAAAGGTCCCAAAACTGGTGATGGTTGGATATCATGTTTATCTACTTCAAGTTAGTTAATTTTCAAAATGTGTCTTTGTACAATTTGAAAATTATCTTAATCGAATTAGATAAACATGATAACCAACAATCACTGAAAGGGGAATTTCTATGCATCAATATTTCTTTATCCATAAAGCCAACAAAACGTTGTCTAAAAATACATTTTTTTTTTTATATAATCGCTAACTTGAATACACAAACATGACATTGTGCACATCGGCCCCTTTTGGTCTAAGACTCGTTATACTAAAGAAAACGGGAATTGGAATGTTCTAAACATTAACTTCATTTTGGTAAGTAAAGGTTATATACAGGTTCATAAAACAAAATATCGAAATACTTAAATGTGACACGTTTCGATAAATAGTATATACATATGTAATATGTAATGTGTCACCATCATCAGACAAATGGTTAATATCCATTTATCTGATAAAGGCGACAGATCACGTACTATAGTCATCGAAACGTCAAACCGAAACGTTTTGCTCGCTGTGCTTTATGACCCTTTATATAGTGAAACTACAAGATAAACAACATAGACAATTATACATGCAATCAACGTTTTATTATAAATCATAAAGTATAATTAATTGGTACACATCTATCAACAAATTATAAAAGATTTACAAAGTTTACAGTTTTTGTAAGCAAAACCAAACGTTCAACCTTCACAAATTCTATTATATTCATGGTGACTCTTGGACAAGATCTACTATCACGGCCTTTAAATGTGTAAACCAGGGAATCAAAGTAATGACTTTTAATTTGATTATCGCACCAAAGACTGTTTTTATGTTGAAATTTGTAGATTCCTTGTCGAGAAACAGGTATCAATTCATAAACAAATACAACTTTTGGTTTTGCAAAATGTGTGGTTTGTTTTAGTAATCTTGTTACTATACAGGTATATATAAACAATATATATTTGCATGTTTTATCAACCGAAATGAAATCTTAAAATTCACAATTTAACAAAAGTTGTTTTAATTAAAAAAAAAAATGTTTTCTATCTTTTGACAAGATTGATCTGATAATGTAAGGTTGCCAATTTAAAACATCAGATAATAAAACTGGAAATCGCGAATTGGTATTGTTCAATCAGCTACATAAATTAGATAATGAAGAAAAAATATGTAGACCAAACCTATACACATGTAAATGATACCCCATTCAATAGCCCATAACCTTCCTCGTACACGACCCAGGACGTTAGCTCGGAGTGTCCATAGTTTACCTTGTAAAGGAAAAATAGCTTTATTACTCACACAAGGTGAATGTGGGGAAAACCCACATCCTGAACGCCAGCTTTATCAGATATGCAATCCCACACCAAAGGTTCTGACATGGCATTCCTTTTATCATTAATTTATGGTTTATAAACACGACCTTTCTCCGAACCGATTGATAACACCATAACGTCACCGTACGCTTTAATTAAATGTACAACCAGGGAATGGACTAACTCTGGAAGAGTTTTTGTATTGAACATTGCGGACATGGACTAACAAGTTTCTGATAAGGGGATTTTTAAACATGGGTTTTACCTTAGTTTCGACAATAATTCATTATAAAGAAAACATAAAGAATTGTGTTATTTGTCAATTTAATGACGTTTCAGATGATAAATTATGATTATTCATTTCTTATAAGGATGACAGTAACATTAATATTATATGATTATTGCACCCGTTGTAATTCGTTCCTGTCATATTTCAACAAAAAAGACGAATACAAGAATTTGATTGAAACGGTGCATGTACTACGTGCATGTATTAAAATGAGTTAAACTTAAAACAGGTTTCATGATAGCAGTTCACATTCGGATAACTTCTTTTATTATATTATTTGTGCAAATATTAAAAGAAAAGATCGATTGGTCACCGGGGTCTTAGTTAACCATACAATGTATCAAATTACTGTTTAAATCTATATCAAACACCGTTCGATGTACATAACTCACACTACATGGAAAAATAACTGTCTACCATTAATAACCTTTAGATGAATGTTAAATAGTTGAACTCTTACATTTTTGAAAATTTACCAAACATATTTTAAAATATTTGTATTACTCTTAGATTATTCCTCAATATATTTACTTATGTATACGAATAACGAATCATAGCGTAGTGAGATATATTAGCGACATTTTCTTTGGCTGTTTGGAACTTTTGCGATTAACATTTGGCGATCTAGATGTGGACCCGCCAAATCGCCGAAGTAAAGCTCCTCAAAATTTCCCCATTGTTCGGTAACTATTCTGCAGATCGTAATGGCGTGTAACATTGAAGATAAAATCTATTTGAAATTGCGTTGAATAGAAAAAAATGGAGTAGAGTTAAACGGCTAAATCCGTACTGTTAACTCATCTTTAATAAAACATTATCATTAAAAATGACGCGAGTGGACTAAAATATGTAAATACAATTTAAAAACAATGAAGAAAAGAGATCTGCATGCAATAAAGTATAGATAATATACATCGTATCTATGTATTGATTTAGTGATGTATCACTTTAACTCGATTGTGATCATAGTATATGACAATTGTCATGTATAAAAGATGTATAAATTTCATTAATATATTTACAGTAATTATCTTTTCGTAATTTTTGCAAAATGGTACATGTTCAGTGGGGTACAAGGAAAAAGGTCAAATAAAGTTCATATACATATATCTCTGCATATCCAAAGGAATAACATATCGCACTAATAAGAATAATCCAATAGACTTGAAATTATAAGTATGTAAATATCCTGTCACAGTTTATTTACAGGCAAAATTGATTTTCAATAAGCTTGAATCACAAAAACGCTATACATATTTCATTTTTAAAATAGTATATATACGAAAGTTAAACTGGCTGTATAAGTATGAATAAATACGCTATAATATGTGATATCAAGGGAAAGAAGTTCCTTTGTTAGATATGAGGTTAAATCGAATCTACGAGCGTACACGTAATCGACTGAAGTGTGAATCATGTAGCCAAGACTGCGTTTTATTGATACTATGATAGGAACAGAATAAATCGAACACTTTTGCAGTCAATTTAGATCAAAGAAAGAATTAACCTCACAATGGGTCAGTATCAGGTACAAAAATAGAAAATGGAAAAAAACCCATTAAAACAGGTCTGTGAACAGGATTAAAATAAGGATTACCAGAAGGACTCGCACTGGCTAAAATGCTCACCATCAGCAAAAATCTTTTTTATGTGGTGATAAGGTGGTTCAGAAAGTGCAGGTTCATGAAGTTTAACTTTAACTGTTTCAATAAGATATACTTTTTACTTGTTCAGAAAAACTGCAGATTACACAATAAGTCTTTTGTCAGTACTTTTTTCATGGCTACACAAAGCAAATCTTGAAGGCAGATTATGAAAACCAACCTACATTGTACTATGCACTCTTACATTAGATACTTGCCATAGCTTATGTATTGTAAAATACACAAGCGCGCAAAAGTATATTACTTTCCGACTACGTGACCCGAAACACTAGCTAAGAGTGAAAATAATGTGCATGGTAAAGACCTATATCACTACTATTTTCAATATGCTAATAAACATTTTCTTGCATCATTTCTCACATTAATATGACATCATAATAGTATTTGTTGACGTACAGAAATGTAGTGTACTATTAAAATTCTATAGAATGTTGCATTTTGTAAATGAAACATAACATAATATTGACATATAAATGGTGAAAAAATGTCTGATTAACATGGTACATGTTGCAAATCGTAAAGAAAAATTCTGTTTAATATATCATATGCTGATTGGTAAATTTGTTTCAATTGAGGTATATATGAATAGTTGAAACAACATAACAAATCTAACAAAAAATATGTTGAGAGCTGAAATTAACAATTTTTCTTTTGATTCGTTTCTGTATTCAATCTTGCATTCTTTGTTTTTGTCATTTGCTATGTCACCAATAATTGATTTAACAGTTTCAAAACTATAATTGACAACAATCAAAACCATTTTAAACATTCAAATATAGAAAATCAGTAAGTCTATAACTGTTAAAAAATGTGTTCGAAATGATTTAAAACGTGATTTCTGTTTTTGTTAATCAATCATAACATTACATGTGATAACGGAAATGTGTACATCTCAACTTGTCCTATTTTCCTGAACTCACCTTTGTAATACAAAAAATATTTTAATATTTACACGCAAGGAAAAGTAATATTCGTTTTCGAGGAAGACACAAAACTCTGTCTGACAGAGGGATTAAAGAACGGTCTGACTACCGTAGACATTGCTTTACGTGAACTTACATGTTAAAAAGTTATAAATTTCATTATTATACATTATGATATATACGAAAACGGATATCTACATATCTGGATCCTTGAAACATATATCCATGATGCATGCAAGATAGAACAATAAGAGAAAATATTTCACGGAGAGGATAATGTTGTTTCATACAAGTCATCACACTTAAAAATGTAAGTTGCCAATAATAAATGATAGTTCATATGTAATAAACACTTAAGATGTAAACGTGCGATATCAAATCTCCAGCTTGTACATTGATCGAGCGAATTGATATCACTTCGTTTTCTTCACAATGAGATATTGTCACAAACTTGTTTGGAAGTCGTTGTGTCCATTTTGCTTCAATCCATCCAGTAAGCAGCCCGTCATTCGATCATACAATTGTTTATCTGACGTCATAAAGGTGTAGCGCCTCTTTCCTGTCCCCACCAGCAACGTCTGCAATCCTATAAGGTATAAGAAAGTCTAAAAATCAATTCTCTATTAGCCTACAACATGCTGTATAATTCGAGTAATATACAGTACATTGTATTTGCAATATATTTATTTCTCTTTATCCATAATCACTAGAAATTTCTTATGATAAGGAATGTTTCAAAAACATGAAAAGAAAAAAAAAGTATTAAAAATAATGGTGTAATGTAATCCTTTGAATATGAAAAAGGCATAGGGTCAATTAAATTTGGGTATAGAAAATGCTACTGCACCTATTTATTAAATCGATTTGTCGAATCAAACCATGTTTAAAAAATGAAAGAAGAAAGAAAATGTGTATTTGTAAATACAATGTTTAAAATCAGTGCAATTCCGCATGTCATATAAATCTTATTTCAATTCTAGGAATTGTGAAAACACCAAGGTGTTACAGTTACTTGTTGATTTCATATGTCAATTAACTCATCAAGCTGGATACATTGCATCTGAACGTTTACATCTTAATACATATTACAAGAACCTTGTATTGTTTAATCTAATGGTAAGACGTGATTTGTGAATATTAATATTGAATATATAAATTATTTTCTATGATATTTGTTTTGTTTTGTCACCAGTCGATATCACACGGTTTAGAGTTTGGATATGAATTGTATGATAGAATAGAATACAGATTGATGTTTAAGCAATACAAGTCAAAGCAAATGCTTTGGTGGTTTTGCAACACGCATTACAGTGGCTATAAGATAAGTTTGTCTGATATAGCATAACATCATTATATAAGGAAACGTACCATTGCAAATGGTTCTTTCAACCGAATTTATGTCCTCAACATCCAGGTTTCGTGAGCGTTTATTGTTCGGTTTCTCCCATTTGAGTACCGTATGGGAACCGTCGGCCTCGTTTCTGCTACACACTGATAGCTTGACAGGGTGGGTCCATCCATTTCTTGTTTGCTTGATAAATTCACCTGCATGAAGTAGAAATGATATTATATCCTTTCACCACAGTAGACAATACTGGACTCATCCAAATCAATGCATGATATAGTCTTCGTAAAGCACACAGGATTGAAAGGAATAAGGTAGAACATCAATACTTATCCATATCACTCTCTTAGTATTGTTCGATCTATCACATTCTGGGTATGAGCGTAAGAAACAGACATGTGATTGCATCTTTAAAGTTTGGTAATAGATACAGTATTCCAGAAATAATAAACACTGCATCATATAACTGTTTCGTCTTTCTAGAACTAATTGGTGATGTACGGATCCAAAATATTGATAATCTCAATCGGTCTCAAATGACGTTGACACAGAATGGGAGGTGCGGAAAATCACTTAATTTTATGCATTTAAAAAAAGTTCTTCAATTTAATTATTCAAATTTATTCAATTCAGTGATTCAAAGTTCACAATTTATTCGCAATAAATAGTTAAATCAACAAAGATACGCAACTAGATATCCTAATTTCCCTTAAACATGAACAAAATAAGGTAAGATGAAATTACAGAAAACAAGTGAAATTACCTGATATGATTTCATGGATTTCGAGGAGATGTAATGGATTCAGTGACTCGGAAGCAAATGCTCTTGTGTCCGCATCACCAGATTTTGTTGAAAGGAGAGAGGTACGCTCGATCACATTTGTCATTTCCGTGAAAGTGGATTCAGGTTGATCGATCAGATATTCTGATATCTTGATCAACGAATGCAATAGGAATTCTGCCTTAGATTTGGTGATTGCTAATGTATTGTATTCAAGCTCCAAACTCATGGTCATGGTGTTGCGATAGTTCCACACAATGAGACTTGTCTCATGTCTGTGGTTTGGAGACACAACGTTTAACACATTCACATATCCATCTTGTTCCTTTGTGTTCTCTTTCTGGATATCTCTGTAAATGATCATGTGTCTGAACACAGAAGCCGGCTGAACTTGTCTTGCTGAAACCTCTTGCACTATTTTGTCAAAGGGATACAAACTGCTATTCATTCTGTCTCGAATTTCTTTTCCGTTCTCTGTCAATAGTTCACCGATTAAAACATCTTTGTTGGGTGTCAAGAATAACGGCACTTTGTTTACCATGCAGCCCAGTTCCCGTTGAAGATGCGGAAAATGCATACGCATATCGGCAAAGGTAAGAATACAAGCAGTTACCACGCCAATTTGCAGATGGAGAAGAATCTGGTATGCTGTCGCCATCAATTGAAATGGAGTGATTCCGTTGTTTCGACAAAATTGTACAAGTCTGGTCAAGGATTGCTGCGGTACATGGTCTGAAACTGTGGATATGGTCTCTTCATCATAGTGATAACTCTCGGAGTTGTCAGCGAATGTTATGGGTAGCAATCTGTCGGGTATACTGTTTTTCCAGTATGTTTCTAACGTTGTCATCTCTTCCTGTAGATGTGCATTCACCTGTTTGGTTATATCTTGAGGCAGTGGAACTGGTATTTTCGAATCCATATCTTCAAGAACTAAAAGTGTAGAAGTCATATCAAACGTCAGATGTGAAAACACAATTCGAATAAACGATAATTCTTTTGTGTCTTCATATAACAAACGCAGTGGTAGGTCAGATTCTGGGTCGAACTTATACATTTCTAAATCCGGTGGTATCTGCTTGGTTTTGTTCATTTCCCCTTTTTTCACTACTCTTACGTCTGGTACAATATCTTCAGCTGGCGTTACCACTCTGGTGTAAATACGGTTCCCTTGGCTGTCTGTACTCTTTACGAAACGGGTTCTCAACGCGGGATGTTTCTGCACAACATTTTTTAGAGTAGCTCTCCAAAAATCTTGGTCAGCAAATCTTCCAGATACTTCAAAGTCCACATAGATGAAGAGACCCGGTGCTTCAGGATTGACAGTGATATCTTTAAAATATTCTTTTTCCATATGTGTGAGGCCGTCTGTAAATGTTGAATCTACGTCTATCCTATCCATGACGGTCGTTGTCTTCATGTTTGCTTCTATGTAGTCAACTACTTTTCCAATAGTTGTTTCATCAGATAGTAGTAATACAATAGGAATTGAACAGTTTGTGGCACCACTGATGGTGTTCACAAAGGTCATGGCTACCATGGAATCTATTCCAAGATGCATCATCGAAGTCGAGCTGTTGATCATATCGGCGTCTACCGCGAACACCCGTGATGCTACCTCTATCACAAAGTCAGTGATTCCTTCTGTGGTCTTTAAGTCATGAGTACCAAAATTGTCCACCGACATCGTCTGCATATTTCTGCTACTGTCGTTACCCATCACACGCCGAAATCTTCTTCTCACTCTTTCCATAGACAAATCTGTGAATTGTCGTTCTACCAATGACCAATCGAATATTCCAGCGACTACCTGATTTCCTTTCAGCATGAGCATTTTTTCAAGTGTGTCTAGAATTCCTTTAACATCAAGATACATATATCCAATTCTCTCTAGTTCTTTTTGAAGAGCATTGTCTTTGGCCATTCCAACAGCCAACGGTCCCCAGTTTATACTCAAACCAGGTAACCCGTTCCTAGCTCTGTAATGTGCTAGTGAGTCCATAAAGGCGTTTCCGGCACTGTAGTTGCTTTGTCCTTTGTTTCCAAAAATAGATGTCATGGAGGAATGCAAAATGAAAAAGTCAAGATCATACCTTTTTGAAACTACATGAAGATTCCAGCTTCCGAGTACTTTGGGAAGCAATACCTTTATGAAGTTAGCGTCTGTTTGTTTTGTGAAGAATCCGTCATTTAAAACAGCTCCGCCATGAAATATGCCTTGAACAGCATTGCGTCCAAATTCAACATCAATTCTGTCGAATGCTTTCTCCAGTGATTTGATATTGGTAATGTCTGCCGACATTACCTTTATTGACGTCGAAGTCGTTTTCTCCAGCTTTGATATTTCTTTAATTTGCGTAGTGTTTGAGTGTGATCTTGATAGTGTTACGATGCTTCCGGCACCAGCCTTGGCAAGGAATTGGACAATTTCCCATCCTAGTCCTGTCAATCCACCAACTATGACGTAGCAACTGCTTTTCCGGAAAAGTTGTTTCTTTGTTACTTTCACTAGCTTGTCCTGCTGTTTTGTTGATATCAACTGCACCACAGTTGTATCTGTGTTTACCTCCTCTGGAAAGTTAATCTTGGATATTTTCCTCCGCAGCCATCTTGCAACTTTGGGAACAGTCTCACTGAGAACCTTTCTGTTCAGTAACTCCTCATTTTTCAATAATTTGAATGAAATGGACTCATGCTTCTTCTTTGCAGATTGCCAGGAGTGTCTTGTCGCAAACATTTCGAGCGAATTCAATGTATGCACGCCTTTTACTCGGGTCAAAAGGTTATCAAGTTTCACGGAATCTACTGCTGTGAGAATCACAATGGAAGCAGCACATAGTTGATGAGAGGCAGAATTCTGTAAACTGTCCAGCGTGACAAAAACGACTTGACTTGCCAGCGGTTTTGAGAGCATTGATTGTAGAATTTGCCCGGAAGTGCTATCGGAATCGGTCAAAATAAGGGTTTTTCCTCTTTTGATATGGTCTTTCATCTGCCATAAGAGAGCAGATAACCGTAGCATTCCTGGTCTGTAACTTGGGAGATCGTCAATTCTCATCATGCAATCTTTCGGCACCTCAACAGTACTTTGTATGGTGAATGGAGAGCAGGCAACAAATGATCCTTCTAATTGTTTTGGTTGAACATTCAATTTTTCATACGAATGTAAAGCTACTCTGCCAGAGACCTCGAATGTAATTATGTCGAACCCATCTTCCTTCTCGTTTGTCCAAATTGGAACGTCATTTTCTGCAGATTGTACTGTCAACGGAAACATTGACTTGTCGTGCATAACAGCTGTATCAACTTCCATAAGTATTCTGTGTTGAATTGTTTCAACCTCCTGCAGTAAACAAAATTTCCCCTTTACATCATCTGGATGATAGGATTTTAGATGTACTTGGTCTGATTTCTTGAGGGAAATCCATCTGTATTCTCCCGGCTGCTCTTGTATTCTTATCATTCGGTTACAGTACACTGTGCTTCCTGTGACTAAGAGTTCAGCCTCTGAAGAAAGATGGGAAGCTCGGAGAACTAGTAGTTCCCTGATGATAGAACTGCAAAGATGAAGAGGAACATGTCTGTCAATCAAAGTAAGCTGTAAAGGATATTCGAGCACTATTGTCCTGGCCATGCCCCATAACTCAGATCCTATGACATTTTCCACAAAGGTGTGAGATTTATCAACTGATTGGGTTTCTTCAGTAATGATTAGTACTGGTATGTCACTGTTCAGTTTTACAAGTAGCTGGCAAATGTGTAGGAGAGTGGAAGCGTTTCCAGCCACCCTTTGCATCACTTCTTCTCCGGTAAATTTATCTAGATTTTCTTCTTTGTCCACTGACAAAATAATCGATCCAGCGGGGTGTTCTGCCATTTTTAAATGATGTGTCAACACTTTTTCGAAATATTTTTCGTTGGGTGATAGATGTACAATCTTCGAGCCAAGTTTCTCCGTGTCATTTTTGTCAAGAGAGATGACGACAGATATGAGATGTTCTTCGTTGGAGCTTTGGTTATCTGTCAGTACAGCTCTCTTTCCTATTTCCTCCCATCGGATCTGATACATACTGTCCTGCTCATCCTTATTGTTGGCTCCAATACAAAGAATGAAGAAGTTTCTCACTTCTGCAACAACTCTTCCATCTTCAGTCAAAAGCAGAGCGTTGTATCGGAGTTTGTCCTTTGTTTGGGATACCAATGAGGCGAAAGCAAGCATTTTTCTTTCTGGGGGTAGGCGTGTGATGATACTTTCAATTCCACCTGGTAGAAGTGTAGTACCGACGTCGACTTTTACATTCAGAACCCCCGGTGTTTGCAAAAGACCATCCAATATTGACGGATGCAAGTGTGTAGAGCTAATGTCAGTGAAAATTGTATCCGACAGTGTCATGTTGACAAGACATTCGTCCTCGGATTTCAAACAGTCTCCCAAAATTTTCAAGTCTTTGCCATAAGCAAATCCAAGTCTTTTGAGATTCTGGTAGGTTTGTGACGCCGTCTGACGGACTGTACATCTTCTCCTAATCGCTTCTAAGTCGACAGTTTCTAAAGGGTTTTCCTTGACCTTGTTAATTTGACATTTGGCGACTGTTTCATTATTTTTGTATATATGTATTGACAATTCATCCTCAAATTGTTCAACGGATGCTTCCGCTTTACACGCCTCTCCTTTGCTTAAGCGAAGTGGTTGTATGAATTGTGCTGCGATACTTAGATTTTTTTGGCTTCGTTTCTTGGCTAACTCTTTACAAACTTCTAACGCCACATCGATATAAAACGCACCAGGGACCATGATCGTGCCAGAAACAACGTGTTCGTACAGAAACCAGGTTGTTGTAGGAGATATATTGATTTTGAATTGCATACCATCTCTACCCGCTCTCTCAACAAAAAGATGGCTTGACTGAGTGGATTGGACTCCGCCGTATCTCAAATTAGTGGCATCTGATTCGAAAAGCAACTTGATAGGATTGAATAAACATTTTGGAATGTCAGTCAGATTGCCTTCATTGACAACGTGTGGCCATTGTGGATCGATGCCGTGTCTGTAAAGTTCCATCAGGGAGAGTTGCAGCATGTCCCATTCTTTATTTTCTGTCATAGATGGCAATGTTGTAGCATTACCACTGCCTACGATGTCTCCGAGATGAGAACGCAGAATTGGTCGCGGTCCTATTTCCAGGTAAACATTGAAGGTTTTCTCCGACTGTGCCTTAGTTATGGCATGATGGAATAAGACCGGTTGTCTTACGTTTTCCCCCCAATATTCTGGGGAAGCAAAATCCTGTGTACCCGCTCTTTCGCCTGTGACTGTTGAAATCAATGTGCATGCTGGTGTGGATCCCTCAAGTCCAATAAGATTGCATTCTAACTGTTCACTGGCTGCTTGCATGTGTTGACTGTGATAGGCACATTGCACATTAAGTTGACGCAGGAAAAGTTTGTCTTTGCTTTTTTCCCCCAGAAGTTGTTTGATTTCCTCAATGGCGTCTCTATCACCGGATAGTGTGCATGCCTTTTCACTACTGTGAACAGCGATGCTGACTTTCCCCTTAAATTTCTTGCAAGCGGCAGCTACAATTGACACGTAACAGTTGCCAACTACACACATTGTTCCTCCTGTCGCTTTTGCTAGTAAACTTGATCGTTCATATATTACCTTGACTGCATCTTCTAGTGACAAGACCCCAGCTGCGTACGCTGCTGCTACCTCCCCTACTGATTGTCCAACAATGACGTCCGGTTTTATTCCGAAGTGGTTCCAAAGTTTTGTCAGTGCTACCTGACAGGTAAAAATCGCCAGGTGACTCTTCAATGGGTCAGTGATCTCAAACCCGTCAATGAGCGTTTGGAATATTGACCATCCGGCTAAAGGCGTCAGGAGTCTATCTACAGTGTCTTTGAACATGTCTTCTTTCTTCAATAGTTCAATAGTTCTTGACACATCCCCCTCCACGTGGTGCCTACTCCACAGAAGACGAAGACTACATTTGGTTTGGAGAAGCCTGGTGGTTTAAGTGATTGAAGTTGTTGAAGCTGTTCTTTGCAATTTCTAGCAATGTCTTCTTTGGTGTTTCCATGTAAAGCAACGCGGTATGTGTAGTGATCTCGTCTACATGTTGAAGTATACGATATGTCTTCTATGCAGTATTTGGCTTTGTGTATATTTTGTTTCAAATGGATTAAGTTTTTTTCTAGAGATTTGAGATCAGTAGCAGAAACAGCGATGATGTGTTTTTCTTTTATAGTTTTCGTCTTTTCACCGAAGACTACGTCAGAGTACTGCTTTACTATGGCGTGACTGTTTGTCCCTCCAAATCCAAACGAGTTTACACACGAGAGCCTTCCTCCTCCTTGAGTGAGACACGGCCATGGTGATATTTGCCGTGCAACTTCTAAACGATAACTGTCAAAGTCGATATTCGGATTTGCTTTTTCAAAGTGAAGGGAAGGAACAATCTTACCGTGCGTCATCATCAAGAGGACTTTGATCAATCCAGCTGCTCCAGCTGCTGATTCGAGGTGACCAATGTTTGTCTTTACCGACCCAAGCAGGATGTTATCTTGATGGTCATCTACTGGAGCTTTCTCAGCAAAAAACTTGCCAAGTGTGTTGGTTTCAATGGGGTCACCTACTGGAGTCCCTGTGCCTATAATCAATGATTGTTTTGATAAAATATACGAAATTGATCATTTTTTAAAAATTTAACTAACGAACCATTTATTGTAATCGATAACCATATATTTTCGAAATCGATTAACAAAAAAGTCTTAATAAGGATACAACTTGACTGCTCCAACATTAGTATCGCTAACTTAGACGTGTGAATACCTTATCGTCGCAATGCTAGGTCAGGTCTATCAAGTCAAGACAACAACTCATTTTGCTAATACAGAATGAAGATTTATTATTGAAAATGAAATATAACCGGCAATCAAATATAAAGAATACTCGTTCCTACCATGTGCTTCTATGTACTGAACGTCCTCCGGATTGACTCCAGTTTCAGAATACACTTTCAGCAGCAGATTTCGCTGTTGGATGCTAGATGGCGCTGTGATAGGAGTCGTCGTTCGCCCGTCTTGGTTACACCCTGTTGCTATGGCCGCCCATATTTTATTTCCGTCAAGCAAAGCCTATCGTATTTATGAAAATAGAACTTTGAATTACTTAGATTGACAGTTAAATTCAATATCATATTGACTTTTAGTCGATATCTGAACAATTAGAAATACCACAACTTGCCTAACAAACTTATTATGTGAATGTTTACGTACCTGTTTCTTTGTTTTCAATATGACGATTCCACATCCCTCTCCTCTGGCGTAGCCATCGGCCTTATCAGAAAACGCCTGACACTGTCCAGTAGGTGATACCATCCGTGCCTTACTAAGCGGAACAAATATATCCGGATAGAGAATACTGTTGACACCGCCGCAAATGGCAACTTCACAATCACCTATGAACAAGAATACATGACAATGCAATATACTCTTTATTAACATTTTATCTGAGCATGTTAAAATAATCTGACTTTAATTTTGATGCATAGTGAACTGGTAGCTACATGCAGTTTATTGTACCATATTATCTTTGTGTGAAATATTGAAATTTTGAAATTTCGAATCATAACACAATGACGCAAATGTTTAAAAACTAAAGTAGGTATGTTTGGGTTGTGGTGATGTCATTAAAAGAGCATCACCGCCGATGTGGCATATTCAAATTAAAAACACCGTTGCGCTCTTAAAGCGACATGAACGTTTTTCTTGAACAAGAAAAGCACCCTTGCTAATGTTTCCTGTAAAATTAAGGAACGTTACCGGATTTAAGTGCTTGCGAGGCCGTGTGGATAGCGACCAGTGCTGAGGAGCAGGCGGTGTCGATTGACATTGAAGGTCCCAGAAGGTTGTACGTGTAGGACACTCTAGCGGATATTATGCTCGGCGATGTTCCTGTCAGACTGTAATTTGTCATCGTGTTGAGGTCATTGTTTGAGCTTCCTTTGTAATCGTCGTTCATTACACCTATCGTGAACAATAAATATTGCACTTAAGATCACTTGACAATATTATTTTAAATAAATTCACTGTATACATAATATAAATCTCGATATGAATATTTAGTTTTATAATATCACCATTCTTGTATTTCACTTCATGCACATGGATATCTATCAACAGTTTTGCAGAGTAAGAGTTACTATAAAGCGGTAAAGTATCATTCAAATACGAATATATATTCAAAATTAATGAAGAATAAAAATCCGTAAGACAGGAATATTTCCTTCCTACACATTTCTTTGCTTCACGAATTGATCCTCAACCAAATAGAACAAACCCCTTTTGAGTTGAACAAAGTTCTTACGAATGTTATCCTGATTTGTTTGTCTGATTCTAAGTATCTCTTGTCTTGGCACAATAACGTGACAAGATGTATTGCCATCGTTTCCGCGTCATGATATTTCGGCGACAATGGCCGTTATAGTTTCAAATATATATTTGTGGATTTGCATAATCATAGAGAGACATACTTTAGATTGTTATTGTTATTAGCCATTCCATAAGCATATTACCGCTGAATATGGTATTGTTTTTCATTTTTTATTTTCATGATTTAATAAATAATTGTGTTTTGCTGAATATAATCGTGGTTATAGTGCCTTTGTAACCAGCCAATATCTCTCTTAACTCCTTGGTAAACATACAGCCTGTGCTGCCATTTCGGCGCTCAAAACTAGCATTAAGCAATTGTAGCACTTCCCAACCACGCACTCATTTACAGCTGAGAAGACTGGAACAAGCGGAGTAAAGTATCTTGCTCAAAGATGCAACACAGTACCGTGCCGTGACTCGAACCCGCAACCTTCCGGTCACGAGCCCGGCGTCCTTCCAATAGACTACCGTGCCTTCTAGCATCTCAACATTTCTCGAGTATTCTCATACTGACTACCTAAATGATAATTATTGTTATCTGCCCTGACTTTTATATGAATTTAATTTCTGCTGGATCCCGTGATCTCTTAGAAAAGTAGTTCTGTGTGTTTTAAACATTGTCTACATCACTGTATCGGACTTATGGACATCTTACCTATATAAACTCCAGTGTTAGACCCATTAAGAACTGTTTTAGTGATTCCGCCATCCTCTATTGCCATATGGACACAGTCCAATACGTAGCGCTGCTGGGGGTCCACCCATGCAGCCTCCATTTCATTGACATTAAACATCTTGTTGTCCCATTCATCGTATCTGAAATATGGGGGTTAACGCTGTTAAATCCACTTATGCTTCATCTTTGCTGCTCATCAGCTAGACTCTGATATACGGTAATTCACTGTTAAACGTTTCACCGTCTAGTTTCTTTTTATTGAGAATAGCAGACATGCATGGTGAGTAATAGCATTTGTCTTTTGTAGTTATGGGATATTCTTAAATAATATGGCTTTATCTTGGGTTTACAGTAAAGAACTCTGTGATCTCTCTGTATTTTTTAAATTTTCATCTACAGGGTAACCTCTCTTTGAATATTTGATCAGACAATTACTTATATCACAATAATGTGACCAATCAAATGCGATGTTACATACCCTACTTAGGTAAGGATATCAAGAAAGGTGCAACATAAAAACAACCCATGAATCATCCAAATTATCATCTCCAGACACTTTACTGTCATCATTTGACATTGGACATTACAAAATCAACACTCCAAAGCAATCACAAGCATTTTGATTTTGTATCCTTCAAAAAACAATATCCAATAAAAAGTTCATTTAAAGGTGTTCAGGCCTTGTAAATGCGCATTTTCAACATTTCATGTGTATGTTCAGTACCACGGAACAAACATTTTTCCAATTGAAATATCTTATCAGTTAATCCTCATATGCATAAAACTGATAGCGTTTACGGACTTTTCAAAAATGTCTTATTCGGTTAAGAAAATAAAATCGAAACATGTACGTCTTTTGTTCAGTATTAATATCGAAACATACAAACATTTGTTATCAAAATAACTTTTCGATTAATCTGTTTCATTAGAGTCGATCTAGATCGATATATTTAAGTTTGGTAAAAGGTAATCGATGGAAATGAAAAAAATGAAATTACGTTATAATCAAGCTAAGTTAGAAAATCTTTTATTAACAGTGTTTTCTTGAAACATAAATAGCGGTAAAATAGTTAAAATCAAAGCCGGATGAGTATATTGTTAACAAGATCTCCTTTAAAATGTATGAGAAAGGCAGTTATGGCAATTCTTTAAAAAAAAGGTCAAAATTATGCTGATATATTATTCACCCTTTTGCTCATTATATAAGGACATTAAATGTCATTAAATATTTGCATAAACAATAAAAATAAATAAATAAATAAAAAAAACCTAAAAAAATAAATAACAGAGTGAATGAAAGGGTACTGCAATTATTTACCTTTTAAAAAACAATTTTATAGTAAGTGTTTTTTAATAACTTTGACTTGATCAAGATGCTCCTTTTTATCACAGGTATTCGTCATATTGTACGCCTTATTAGATAGTATATATATAAAAAAATTGCCATTTGATAAAGCGCTCAAATAAGTGAAATAATAGTATTCTGTAAGTAAATGTTTTGAAATGAGTGTGCTACAAGATTTTTGTTGTAAAGATACAACATTGTCCAAGATATTATCTAAATACTATTGGCTTACTTTTTGATGAACCCGGCCCGCGTGACGTATGATTTCCCTGGTTCGTTCGGATCTTTGTGATAGAAGGCATCATTGTTCCATCTATCTCGTGGTATTTCTATCACGTGGTTCTCTCCCTCAATCAGCACCCGCCAAAACTCGTCAAGGTTGTCTGCTCCGGGAAACTTACAACCAACTCCAACGATAACGATGGAGTTGTCGTCATCCATTGTTTTATATTAATTTCATTTCTATAAAAGATAATTGCAATGTTTGCGTAAGAATATACATTTCAAATGACGGTTACATGAGTCTTATACATGTTGTAATTGTCAACGTTGATTTACTTATTCAGGTTTCTTATCATATATAACTAACACTTTAAAACAAGTCTATAGCATATATGCCGATTTATGCGAGAAATATTTCTTTTTCTATTTGCTTGATAATTTGCTTTGATAAACATATGAAAACATTGCAGTAGTCGTTGTTACAATTAACAAAATAGATTTCCTTTCAAATGAAAAATAATCCTAAAAAGGGATTTAATCTAATAAGAATTAAGAAAAGTCAACAAGTCATCGTCTGTGTGATATGAAAACTAGGCAGCATGTTTTTTCGTCTTAAAATTATATCTCAATATATCCAGTCTGAACGGAGTCGATAAACATTAACAATCTTGTTTCTCTGACTCCAGCTACAATGAATGCGAGTTATATATATATTATCTCGTAATAGTCACAGCTATTTACGTCAGCAGCAGTAAACGTTAGTCTCCTGCCTGTACGCAATCACACCAACAATACATCAGGAGGAGTAAAAAAAAAATATTTTCAACAAATCCAAATATTTATCGTGATTAAAATCGAGTTTTAGGCAGATCTAACAATTTAACGTTTTCGTTATCCGATTAAATTCAATTCTAGTTGGCATGACCCGTTTAAAACCTATGTGGTTTATGTTAATATATGTTAAATGTTTGAATATCAGTTAACATGTGAACTGTCATTCTTCCCGGAAGGCGCTCCTACCTGTTCACCTGCCATCGCTTTTCTAAGTATCTGCTACACACTATACCTGTTCTACCCCTTTAAATAGATTGTCGGTATGCCTTGTCATTGGTTGCTCAGTTATCGATCAATATAACTCCTGCATTCGTTGCAGCATATCGTAATTGCGCACGCTTTTACGCCATAAATATGATCAAAATCCAATCACACGCCATGTCATTGTTGCCATTGGCTACTATCAGTAGACAGCTTGACTGAGTTTGTCAGTCAGTGTGTGAACTGGTGGTGCGAGCTGTACTTCATATCGTACTGTGAGTATATCAAGTTTTGTGTGATATGAATACTTGATCATTCTTTCATTCATGTTTTCATTCCTTCCTTCCTTCATTTATTCATTCATCTAGTCATTCAATCCTTCATTCTTTCATTCATAGTCGTCTGTTCTTTTGTTCGTTCGTTCAATTCGTCATTCCTTCATCATTCGTTTATTCATTCATGTTGTCATTGTCTATGGTTTTTTTTATTGTTTCATGATAACGGTTTCTAATACCTAATACCCTTGCTGGTTAATTCCATATTTGCCCAGTATCCTGTCTGTTGCATTGGAATTGTTCTGTATATTACCCCATGTACTGATAATCATCATTGTAGTAGTGAGATTTAAACCTTGAATTTTGCGTTCTTGATACCTTTATTGATATTTATTCGAAATGCCAGAATAACCTATGTACATTGTAATGTACATTGTAATGAAATTATATTTTTCATTGTAATTGCTTTTTTAACAAAATCGAATGTGTAACATCCAAATTCTTTGTAGGAGTCTTCAAAGGTTATTAAGGTTATTAGACCGTTTTCAAAATGAACTTAAAAGACTGAACAACGTTTTTGTTATTTCATAAATAAGACAAAACAAGCTCTTTCTTCATTAAAAACAAACTTGACATGGTCAGATTCTTTTTGTAGTTTTCAGAAAACACAATTTCAATATCGAGATAAACGAAAATGTATGGCAAACTTGAAGATGTTCAAGTTATGCTTGCTTTCTTCATTTGTTTAAGCATTAAAAATGTAATCCGTCATTGGTTGCCCCCCATTTTCATTTGAATATATTGTAACTGAACACAAATATGTTAAGGCTCTTTTTAATTTGTATTTGGCAAAACAATGGAAGTTCTTGTCAATTGACATGCTGATCCTTGTTCTTTCTATTTATTTTGTCTCAACTTGATTTAGTTTGGAAATATCAAAACACTGACTAGGTTATTATATACAATGATTTTGTTTTCCTTTCAGGGCAAATATGGTTTGCTGGAAAGTGTACAACAAAGTTGAAAGGGTTATTGGAAACTTTTTTGCGAGGTATGGAGAGCTGGTCGGTACCTATCCATGGACTGTTCTGACAGTGTCCGTCCTTGTGTCCGGGTTATTGGGGATAGGACTAGTGAACCTAACGTTTGAGTCAGACGTAGAGAAGGTTTATACGCCCAGTGATAGCCAGGCCTCCCAGGATAGAAGCACGATCAAAAACATCTTTGATGATGATTCCGGTGCGAACTTTTACTCACAAAGTCTTGTTGAGGCAAATCTGTTCGGCACTGTGATTTTCGAAAGCAAGAATGCTTCTAATTTGCTTACTGTTCCTTACATTCATGAAATCCAGTCAATTTACGATCAAGCAATAACCAACGTTTTAGGAAATAGAATGAACTACTCACAACTCTGTGCTGTCCGAGGTTCCAAGTGTGTTGTGGATGGCGACATCATTTTCTCCGCTAACTTCGGCCAGTTGCTCGTGAGAGGTAATATAACCTATCCGCTGTTAGGGAACATTTCACTGGAATCCATTTTTGGTGATGTCATCATTCAGAGAGGAGTTTTACAATCTGCTAAGTTTATCAAACTTGTTTTCAATTTACGGCAGGATACCACGGATAGTAGGGATAATTCCAAATTATGGGAGAAAGATTTTGTATCCCATTTGCAAAACATTCAGTCGACGTTACTGGACGTGACATATGCTCATTCAAAATCTCTTGATGAGGAACTCACATCCAACATCAGTGGCGACATTCTGTTTGTATCACTGACATTCACCTTGATGATTGTGTATGCGACCTTTGTCTCAATGAAGTGTGACTGCTTGTTGGACAGACAAAACCTCGGACGGGCCGGTGTTACAACTACTGGACTTGGTATTCTAGCTTCGTTTGGACTCGTCAGTGCTTGTGGTGTGGAGTTCGTTGATATAGTAGGGGTGATGCCTTTTCTTGTATTAGGTAAGTACAGTTTGCAAGTGCAACACTGTTTTTGAAGATAGCTCTCCAATACCGTTACCAATTGTACTCAAATTTATTTTATTGTATTCTAAATTTCTGTAATTATCATTAGTATGCGTGATATAATGACTAGATGCACTGTTTGAAACTGTACGTAAATTATGGTAAGGATATATTCATCTTTTGAAGTCCTACGGTGACTTGCAATACGTATATCACGTGACGTCATTTTCCCCATTGGATTATATGTCAATTTACTTCTTGAACATTTATTTCTGACTCTGTCTTTTGGTCAAATATTGATTAATTTGGCATACAGCTAACAAAATATCTAGCACTTTTATTAATTTTAAGTTTTTAAATTAAGGTAACTCATCATAGAATCCATGATAAATGATGTAATCTGAAAACCTGTTGGCATGTCACTTTATATAAATTTTAAAGACGCACATCTTTATTTTATTAACATATCACCATTGAACCATTGATAAATATATAAAAGTATATTACATGTTTTGAACAACGCAAATTAGATGTATACGCCTCTTCATAATACATGCAATAAATTAATCATAACATGCAACACATATTTGAATACTTCAACATTGCATTTAAACAGGCAAGACATTCTTTTCAAATTTAGAATTACATAAATATAATAAGCTATTTTAAAATACAAGTTAAATGGTGATGTGAATATGATTGTAATTAAACGAATTATTACAATAAATAAGAATACGTTTATGATTACAAAATCGTTGAATTGTCAATCTTGCATTTTGACTTTATTTAGTTTAAAGTATTATTCCAAACTCATACGTTTAATGTTAGAAGCTGCCTAGCTTTTGAAGTCCTATGGTTAGCCTTACTTGTATATTTAGTTTGTGTACTCACATGAGAGGAATATCATATACAACGCACCCTGTTCCATTCATTGACATTGAGTTTTTGATATGCTTTTAATATTTTTGTATAGCGCTATATTATTAGTATAGTAGTTTAATGTAATTCAAATGTAATGTGATTTTATTTTCCCTCTCCCTCCCCGTCCCTTTGCGGGGATGCTAGTTACTTGAAGTAGCGGTGAATTCTGACTTGGTCCATTTAATCTTGTCTATCTAAACAAATCAAAATAAACATTGTGTCATCATTCAAACTAAATAAATATCGATTACTTGTACAACAATATATTGCAATGTATGAAACCAAGGGTAATGGAAAACCTCACTTGCTTGTGAAATAACTGACCACTTCTTGATGGCGACCAAAATATTATAGATATATGTCAACAGTAAGAAATATAAATAAATGGATATGTCAATTAATTAAAGACAGCTACAGTGTATTATGATAACCTGAAATAGACTGTCAACATAAGAAAACAAAGTTGCGTTATCATCATCAGTTTTGGTTTCCATCTATTTGGATAGATAGGGTGGTTAAACCAACGCTCGGTGCCATATATGGCCATAGTTGGTAATAGTTAATTGTTATACAGAGATATTTATCATGTAGAGAATTGTGTGAAATTTTAGCATTAAAAAGTTAGAACAACAACTATTTTTTCATAAAACGAAAATGTATATTCTGACTGTAAAGTATTGCTTTGTACTGTGTAATGAAAACAATAATTCTGATGATTTTACATTTCCACAACTCGACCCATCAGAAACGAATTGTTCTCCCCTAACAGAAAACATTTTATCTGTATCGCCTCTGATTACGATTGTACTGAATAAATATTGAACTTCTGGAGATATTTATTAACATATATAAATGGGTTTATTTCAATTTCTCTGCAGGTATAGGGATAGACGATATGTTTATATTATTGGCCGGCCTTGCAGAAGCCCCGTTAAACGAAACGCCTGCGAAACGTGTTGCGGAGACGATGCGCACAAGTGGTGTGGCAATAACTATCACATCCCTGACAGACATCATAGCTTTTTCAGTTGGAGCCTCCTCAGTTTTCCCAGGGGTGCGGAACTTCTGTATATACACCGGTATGTTGAAATATTTATACGTAGGATAAAACTAGGTGTATTCTTTTGTAAAAGGATTGGGCTTTGAACACTTACTTGTTGTATATATTTCCGTATTTACGTTTCGTAAAACGGAGTGCGTGTTGTGCTCATCGGCACCGTATTGTTTACCTGGGGTATTCCCATTGGGGATTCCCTTCTGGTATTATATTTAGACGTTTCTGGTTGGTTAATATTTTTGGGATATGTTACCTTACCTGTACAGCACTCAACGCTCAGGTATGGGTTAGCATCGAGTTCAATACTACATTGCACGTGTATTTCAAGGCATACAATTAAATTTGGCTATATAGCTGGGTGTTTTGGTATTGTGAATCAGTCTGGCAGATGCTTACATGTAGCTGGCCGGCTCGCTTCTCCCTTCTTACGGGCAGATATGTTCAAACCATATTTTATTCATATCAATAAACATGTACAATTACATGGACATTTCATTCTGATAATTGGGAAACAAGTCCTGTCGTACTTATACATAGTCCTTCTCATCATATGTAACAAGCTTTGCTGATAATTAAGCATTGAACTGTTTTTGTATGGTATTTATGATCTATTTGAATGACACAGCTTTGCAAGCAAACAACTTCAATCTTATTCCACAATTCAGTATCAATACAATTGCGTATGGTATGTCTATAGGGTGATTTAAGTTTATCAATAGAACTCTGAGCTGATTTAAAATTGTTTCGATTTTTCCCCGCAACAAATTTCGCGCATGGACAAATACAGTGAACACCGTAAATCCGACCTCGCCCTCCACGAGGGAGTTATTTTTGGAAGGTTAATTCGAACTTTTCTCTTTGCTCATTTTATGAAGAATTCAGGCCTGAATGTATTTGTTGATTGTATGGGAACCTGACAACAATCGGTAGATTCTATAACAGCATCGTTATTTGACATGTCGTCAGAAAGTGAGGAACCGTGGATCCGAGACGCGTGAAACTGATAGCGTTTGAAGTGAGTGATCTTACGACGGAGCACAGGTTCGTTACAAATGTCTGAAATGACGAATGTTTATGTGTGCTGTGACTCATATCAGTAGGTCTGTAACATATGTGTCAGTAGGTCTATAGAATATGTTTATTTCAGACATTTGTAACGAACCCCTGTTGATCAGTGCAGTGTAACAGACGATATTTCCGATAAATTGCATGAGCGTTAAAATTGTTTCCATTGCCGGCATTGGTGATTTCAACCGATGTGCATTTTGTACGATACATTATGTATAGCAGACCTTGGTCTTGTTTTCGTTGTAATAAAAGCGTTTTTATTTTATTTTTTTATTTTGCACATAAATTTACAATGACATTGTCAAATCTCACAATGCCCAGCGATATTTCAGCAGCCGTCATGTTTATTTATATTGGATATTGTAGTTCCGGTCAGTGTTGTATTAATACGCTAAGAATTGTGTCTTGTGATGCATGGTAATTAAAGTCCCATCAACAACACAGCTTTCAAAGAGGCTATATAGTGACAATGCCATGCAAATGTAAATATACATTTTTTTGTAACATTATAACTTTGAAGTGATAGCCTCAATATGTACATCAGAAACTGTAATGAGAAACAGTTAGAACATGGATAAAGATAGTAACTGATGGAGTTTTACCCGGTTGGATGGGTAGTTGAGTTTACATGATAACTTTATGTGGTTGAATTGTAATTGCTTGTAAATCTTCTGGTTGATTTGATAAAATTTTGAGTAGCTATAAAAATGTTAACATTTTGATCATATGTTTTTTTTATACATCACCAACAGTAATAAATTAACACTTAATTGGTAAGGCAATGGAGTCAAGTATCTTTGGCGTGATTCAATGTGATTAGTACAATATAACAAATAATGGAAACTGTTTTCTACAAAATGTCCACATGAACATAAGGGATTGTCAACAAGATTTCTTTCAAAATGATGGCGTTTTAAAGAACTGCAACCGAGATGTAGTCTAGTATGATATATTTGATATTGTCTCGATCCTACATAATAATATTCAGGGGGGCGTCCCCTAGAGTTCTGGTCGAGATAGGTTTTGAAGTTGGGCAACGAAGGATTAAAACGAATATCCTCAGGAATATTATTCCAAAAAGAAATAACTGAGGGTAGGAAAGACTTACAATAAAACTCAGTAGTGCAATCCAATACCTGTAAGATCGTAACCATGCCTAGTGCTGTAGTTATGCATTTCAGACATGCTAGGAGGTACAAGCTTGGAAAGATAATCAGGAGTGAGACGATGAAACATCTTGAAAAATTGTGTCAATTTATGTTTTTTCCTTCTTTCACTGAAGTTTTCCCATCCGGTTTCTATATACAACTTTATTAGGTTTGTAAGTTTTGTAGCACCACATACTATTCTCGCTGCCTCCTGGTTAATTTTCTCAAGCTTATTTACATATTCAATAGTTAGCTTGTCCCAGACGACGTAAGCATATTCAAAAATTGGTCTTATAAAAGTAAAATATAATATTTGTAAACTTTTTCTATCAAGAGTAAAACGTATTTTTCGTGAAAGGTTTAGTTTCGTCGCCACCTTGTTGATAATGTTATCAACATGCATAGACCAACTACAATCTTCAAACAGTGTAACACCTAAATGTTTGTGGCAGTTCACATTTTCTATTGGGGCATTGTTAAGATATAGAAAAGGATGAATGGGAGGGACTCATTTCCTTGATATAATAATACTCCTGTTTTTTTTGTGGATTAAAATCCACTAGCCAAAGTTTAGCCCAAATATTGATTTTTTCTAAGTCATTATTTAGTTGTTCAGCTGCCAAAAAGGGCGTATCAACTATGATATAAATTGAGGTGTCGTCAGCAAAAAGCTAATTGCAGAGGCAATATGAATAACAATACCATTTATATAAATTAAAAACATAAGAGGGCCTAATATCAAACCTTGAGGAACACCAGCCTTGATATCTGCCAAGTATGATTACACCCCGTTGATAATAACTTTTTTGTTTTCTATTTGTTAAATAGTTTTTGAACCATTGAATCACTTTATGTTGTTGTTGTAATTTTTTTAACGGGGAGTGTTTAAATTTATTCCCCGGGGTTGTAGAACTTTAAAAACCTTGGTCATGCATTGACCTGTAGACATCTGAAGTTAAGTCGAGACAGAACCATAGAGTTGACGAACGAAAAATCACTATACGAGGACAAAACTTTAAAACTTTAATAATTTGGGTAAAAAAACCCGACCCAATGTGCATCGTCAATAAAATCCAGTATTCTAAACAGGTTGTTGGGTCTGCATAATCAGAGTTTTACTTTTTGATTCCTAGCATAGATAACACTTCAAAGATAAATTTAGACATGCATCACCATCTGCAGCAGTTTGGCTCATCAACTTCATTCTGTTTACCTATTGTCCTCCTATACGCTTTTGAATGAGAGGGCGAGTGTACTTCAATAATACCATGAACATTTTCATAAAATAAGTTAAGGGCATGCTTTTTCATGTTATTAACGGAATAAGGTCAATAACATGAAAAAGTATGCCCGTATATTATTTTATGAAAATGTTCATGGCATTATTGAAGAGTACTCGTCCTCCGATCCAAAAGTTAATGGAGACTCATCAAAAGGTGAATAAAATTGTCTGGTAATATACAATCTATATCTACTCTTGTAGATCCTGTTTCTGACAATGTGGTTACTACTGACGAAGAAAAGGCTAATTTATTAATGAGTATTTTTGTAATATAACTCGTGTGGATGATAGAAACACTGCACTGCCTTTCATCGAGTCAACAAATTACAAGAGTCCTAGATCCATTAGAGTCAATAATAATGAAATACGAGATATTTTACAGATATTGAAGCTTGGTAAGGCCTAGTGTGAGGATGGAATCAGTCATCATATGCTACAAAACACATTAGAAACCGTTTGTGTTCCCCTTGAAATCATGTTTAATATGTCTTTATCATCTAGTGTTTACCCAAACTATTGGAAAACAAATTATGCCTCTGTTTAAAAAAGGTGACAGGCATTCTCCCACTAATTACAGGCCAATTTCTTTATTATCTACTGTTGGAAAAGTGTTTGAGACAGTAAATTTCAAATACTTGCATAATTATTTTGTTGAAAACTCATTTTTTGTATAAGTACCAGTCTGATTTTTAGCCAGGTCATTATACAGTATATCAGCTCATTGAAACTCATCATAACATCTGTATTGCTCTAGAGGGGAAAAACATATGTATGTATGATAATCTGCGATATTTCTAAGGTTTTTGACAGGGTGTGGCATAAGGGTTTGATTATTAAGTTAAAATCCTATGGAATCTCAGGAGAATTTTATCAATGGTTGGATAATTACCTATTTCAAAGGCACCAGAGAGTCCTTTTTGAGTAATTCTTTCTCCCATTTAGGTTTCATTGAAGCAGGTGTTCCTCAGGGTTCATTCTTGGACCTCTCTTATTTCTTTTTTCAATCCAGAAAAAAACTGAGGAAAGTTTGTTTCAAACTTGGTCGAAATTGATAAAGATTTATAATGATAATTTAATGGCGAATTTTTAATTTTTTCTGACCATATCATAAACATTAAGGTGTAATTTTTAATTCAAGGGCAAAATGAGGGGATCATATTTGTGCAATATATATTTCAGTTATGAAAAAGTCAATGTCTTACGTAGACTAAAATACTTATTGAATCGAGATAATCTTTTAAAGATTTATAAATCCTTTATTTTTGCCAGTTTTAGAAGTTGCTTGTGAATTGTTGGATGATTGTACAACTTATGAAACAGAAGTGTTTGAAAAAGCCCAAAGAGAAGCTATTCGTATTATAACTGGGCTTTCTTCATATGACCGAATTGAAGATTTACTTTTTGAAACTGGTCCCGAAACTATTTTAAATCGAAAAAAACACAGAAAACCCCAACTTTTTTATGAAATGAACAACAAATTAAATCCTGACTATTCAAATGATCTATTGCCGTCTCCCGTTTCAGAAAATAGGCGTTACACCCTTAGTAATAATAATGAGTATATTATTCTTCCTTTCAGGCTTTCTCTAACTAACTCATTCTCTATACCTTCAACTCTTCGCAGTTGAAATGCATTGGACCTTTCAGTAAGATCATTGATTTCTATAAAAACTCATTAACTTCAAATGTACAATCACCTCCACCAATTTCCTTCAGTTTTGGTGAACGTAAATTGAACATTTTGCAAACAAAACTTAGACATCAGTGCAGTCCACTTAAATACGATCTTTAACACCCTTCCTTCTCCTTCACCACCTTAACCTTCTTCTGTTCCCAATAAACATATATGTACATTATTTTTACCATATGTATTGAGGAGAGGCCTGTATTAAGTTGAAAAAACTTGTTGTCCAATCCATTTGTATGTTTGTATAATAAATGTGTTTAAACTAAACCTGCTGTCCCCTTTTTGTCCTATATACAATAACTATATTGTTAGACATTTTAATCTACATGTACATTTATGGATACATGGAAACTTTCGGCCATTCAAATATTCGCCTTCGACCAGTAAAACATATTATTCGCTTAGTGTCAGTTGCGACCCCAACCTTAATTATTATTTATGGTACTTTTGTACTAATATTATATGATAAATTTGTCCTGAATATGGAAATCTAACAGCGGGAAAAATGTTCTGGTACACTGTATACATTATATCACCTGATTTTAAACGATTCTTTTGCAGGAATTGCAGTGCTTTTCTGCTATCTCAACTTTGTGACATTTTTCATCGCCTGTATTGCGATCAACGAGAGACGAGTATCGGCTGAAAAGCATTGCTGTCTGTGCTGTCATACGATAGAAATGAAGGACAAGATGGGCGCCGCTTCCCGACTGCGTCGCTTTTGCTGTGGAGGAACTGCTCTTACTTCGGTATCGGATATGCAAAGCTTGCTTGAACGTCTTCCCGGACAAATTCTTATCAAGTTTATAACTCTTACACCTGTTAAAATCATAACCCTCATTTCGTTTGCGGTCTACTTGGGTGTTGCAATTTGGGGGGCCACTAACTTCAAGCAGGGTCTCGATACGACCAATCTTGTTTCCGATGATTCCTATTACTTTACCTATAACCTGCAAAATCGAAAACATTTTCTTCAACGCATACCGGTTTCATTTGTTATCGATGGTACTTTAGATTATAGTAAAGTGTCAACTGTGAACTCCATTGACAGTTTAATGACACATGTTCAGAATGACAAAACGGTAGGTAACAATAACCTGGTAATAAGCTGGTTTGACAGTTTCAGATCTTCTCCAGTTTACAACAATACGAGCGAATCTCAATTTGTAACCAATCTAAAACTGTTCTTGGATTCGAATGAGGAATTCAAAAATGATGTCAGGTTTGATAGTACTAGTCTAAGAATACGGGCTTCTCGCGTATACGTCCTCACTAATAATCTTGTCGATTCTACAGAACAGGGTGATTTCATGCTACGAATGAGGAGTCTGACAGAGGACTCATCGTTACATGTTATTGCATATTCCCCGAGTTTTATATTTTACGAACAGTATGTCGCTATACTCCCTTCCACCCTTCAAACAGTCGGAATAGCAGTCGCAGTGATATTTGTTGTGACTGCATTGTTTATGCCCAGTCCACTTTTGATCCTTTACGTCACCGTTTCCATGGTGATGATAATGACAGGAATTTTCGGTTTCATGTATTTTTGGGACTTAACTTTGAGCTCAATCACAATGATACATGTCATCATGAGCGTTGGATTTTCAGTTGATTTTAGCGCCCATATCTGCCACGCCTTTATGACTGTTGAAGGTAGCACGCGCGACGAGAAAGTAAAAAATGCCATTTTACGTTCTGGGGGCCCGATATGGAACGGAGCTATATCTTCAATCATAGGAATCATAATGCTGGTCTTTTCCAAATCTTACATCTTCAGGTCATTTTTTAGAGTAATGTTGCTTGTGATTCTGTTTGGAGTTGGGCATGCGACGTTTTTCCTTCCCGTAGTTCTCTCGCTAATTGGACCAATGGAAAACACGAAATCTGATAGCAAATCTGTATCTGACATGGCAAGCATGAGTTCTCGCCTGGGACATTCGAATCCAGGCTTACATACCGATGAGGAAAATAAATCACCAAAACAAATTTCTTTACAAGTTTAAAAAAGAAGAAGATTCAACTCATTTTCGTTAACTTATTTACCCCGGTTTTGATAACAGCTTGATATGATTTCCCTTTAAACCGTTTAAAACCCTTTTCGTGATATTAAGAGATTTCATTACATTCCTAAAATATGAAGAAAAAAAACAACAACAAACAAACAAAAAAACAAACAAAATTGTCCAACTTGATTTTAAAAGGGTTTAAAATCAAATAACTACATTCTAAATGTCGTGAAAAAATATGGATAAAATATCACCAATATTAACTTAGGGAATATAGTAATGTATAGTAATGTATTCTCCGAGTACTCCGGGTTCCTCCCACATTAAGATCCCTCGCGCGCTAACATACGGGCCAACAAGAGTGATTAATGTAAGTTGTAAAAACTTGTTTCATAATTATTATGAGATAAATAAAGTTTATATTTGAATATAAGCTCCATGTTTGTTATGTGCTTTCCGTCGATGTACACGTTTCATGTCGGTTAATGTGAAATAAGTAATTATTCTGGCCGATTGAGTTATACGTATTGTTTTGCTAATTAAAACAAGTTTATATGAATCCAATATACTTCGAATGATAATTACTATTTGTTTCTAATCTTTCTATTATAGAGACAGTCGAACATCGTTAATTCGAATGATTATTATGTATAACAGATTTTTATTCACTAGACCAGAATTTCGTGTTGCGAATCAGGAAGAGATATATCTAGATTGAATGGCAATATTACAGAGAAACGTTCTGCAGATTCGGATCTTGTCAGTTTTATAGCTTAGACCTGTCTCTATGATCACCAGCTATACATGTACATGAAAATCGTCATATTACAACATATGTGTCTCATGTTTCATATCTTCCTCAAACGTGTTTAAAAATGTATTTGCTTGTGATAAAATAAACAAACGCCAAAGAAAAAAGTTTAATTTCAAAGAAAAAAATCATTCCCGTTTGATATTCAACAAGCCAAATATGTTGCGATCAAATTTTTAGTCAAAAACCAAAACTGTTTCCATTTTTAGTTAATTCGTTTGTGTGACCCCAACACTGTTCGGGAATAACAACAACGTTGACATACTTTTAAGGTCACGAGGGTCAAATATGTTTAAAACTTCATACGATTTCATCTGAAGGACCAATGGGCTTAAAGTCGTTATATTTGGCTTGTAGCTTCCTGGAATAGATCCCAACAAAGCATGAAATAAAGATAGTTAGATTGATAAAGAATAAAGAATAAATAAACAAATAAATAAAAACATTAATTTACCTTTAAAGTAACTAGGATCAAATATAAAAAGAAATAACAAGAGGTCAGAGATGATACTTGGCCAGTAGCATGCTGGAATGAAGATGTTCAAATGAATGATCTTTACCCACTTTCTCCGTCACAGGGGTCTTTTTGTTAAAACCTTTAAACGATTTCCTGTCAATGCTAAGCAGTGCAGGATTATGGTGTTTTGCTAAAAAATAGCATACTAGGAAAGAGGCTATCAAATTTGTTCAAAAAGATAACCTTGACCTCCATTAAAGGTATCACGGTTTAATTTTATTAAATCGAAGACCAAGATTTTTAGCTATAATCGTAATTCTTATATATTCTATCAAATTAGATACCTTTTCACAATCCCATAATATATGTATTATTGTTTCTGGATGAGTTTTACAAAAAGTGCACATATAAATATCTAATTTACCAAGCTGAAATAAAAAATTGTTTGTGGTTAGGATTCTATGATTTATTCTGAATTGTAACCATTGTAGTTTGGAACTGGTACAGGTATTGGAAGGATATTTGTATATATATTTTCCATGTTTCTTCATCAATATTGAAATTTTGATTCCATTTATTTTGGGCGGTGGGTTTAACTTCATTTTTGATTAATATGGTATATATTTCATGAGCTCCTTTTTTACATCTTAGGATTAACTTGAGATTTATGGGTACATGTATACTTGGTAACATAATATCATTTTCTGAATCGAAAGCTTGGCGGTTCTTCCTTATGTACTGACATATAACATTTTCAGACTCTGATAACTTAAAAAATTGGCACGAATGTTAAATTTTTCACAAAATTCTTCTAAGCTGTATAAAGATCTATTTTTTTTTATAATGTTATGGATAAAATGTACCCCTTTTTTGTACCATGTATTATTGAAGATAACTTTTCGATCTATTTTTGTTTCACTGTTAAACCATATTGGATTTTCATTAATATTTGTTTTGTATATTTTGCTTGCATTGATAGTTTTATACCAGGCATCTAAAATATCTTTCCAAAATACATTTTTACAATTTTTTGATATTTCTTTCAATTTCTCAATTCAAATATTTGCTAATTTCTGTTTATCAAATAACGATTCCACAACAATACCCCAATTTCCTAGTTTACTATATATCCTTCTGATCCAAGTTGCTTTAAGAGCAGTTATGAAAGATTTTAGATGTATCATTTTAAGCCCCCCTTCTTCAGAGTTTTTTTTATTATTATATCCATTTTTACCTGATCTGGTTTACCATTCCATAGAAAATTGTACAATGTATTGTTAATTTGTGTAATATATAAGTCATCAGGATTGGAAAGCGATATAAACAAATGATTAAACTGAGATATTAGTAGAGTTTTGATAACAACTATTTTACCTATTGGTGTAAGTATTGTTTTGTTCCAGACAGATATTAAAGACTTTAGTTTTGCAAGCTTTTTTGTCAAAATTCAGTTTGATAATTCTGTGTAGGTCTACATCGTATTCGATGCCTAATAGGGTGAAGCGTGTACTTCCCCATTTTAAGTCAAAATTTGTAGTAAAAGTGTTTTCACTGGTTTTTTTTGCTGCCAATCCATATTACCTGGGTCTGGAGAAATTCATTTTTAGTCCAGAAATTCTAGTAGTTGTCAGTTAAGAGCTTTTAATGTTTCATCTAAAGATTTTTTGAACCATCTAGAAAAACAAATGTGTCATCAGCAAATTGTGATAAGAGGATTTCCTTTTCCCTGATAAGTATTCCTTTGATATTTTTATTATTTTTCAAAATTATTGATAGAATTTCAGCACGTAAAATGAAAATATATGAAGATATCGGTTCCCCTTGACGACAACCCCGTTCTGTATTGAAATTTTTTGATAGATTCCCCCCTATATT
>NW_018405801.1:1416063-1419727 GCF_002113885.1 Mizuhopecten yessoensis
AATATTTGCTAATTTCTGTTTATCAAATAGCGATTCCACAACAATACCCCAATTTCCTATATATCCTTCTGATCCAAGTTGCTTTAAGCGCAGTTATGAAAGATTTTAGATGTATCATTTTAAGCCCCCCTTCTTCATAGTTTTTTTTTATAATTATTTCCCTTTTTACCTGATCTGGTTTACCATTCTATAGAAAATTGTACAATGTATTGTTAATTTGTTAAATATATAAGTCATCCGAATTGGGAAGCAATATAAACAAATGATTAAACTTAGACATTAGTAGAATTTTGATAACAACTATTTTTCCTATTGGTGTAAGTATTCTTTTGTTCCAGACAGATATTAAAGACTTCAGTTTTGCAAGCTTTTTTGTCAAAATTCAGTTTGATAATTCTGTGTAGGTCTACATCATATTCTATGCCTAATAGGGTGAAGCGTGTACTTCCCCATTTTAAGTCAAAATTTGTAGTAAAAGTGATTTCACTGTATTTTTTGCTGCCAATCCATACTACTTGGGTCTTGGAGAAGTTCATTTTTAGTCCAGAAATACTAGCAAATTAGTTAAGAGCTTTTAATGTTTCATCTAAAGATTTTTTTGAACCATCTAGAATAACAGACGTGTCATCAGTAAATTGTGATAAGAGAATTTCCTTTTCCCTGATAAGTATTCCTTTGATATTTATATCATTTTTCAAATTTTTTGATAGAATTTCAGTACATAAAATGAAAATATATGAAGATATCGGATCCCCCTGACGACAGCCCCGTTCTATATTGAAATGTTTGATAGATCCCCCCTATATTTACTGCTGAGTGTGTATTGTTCTGAAAAGGTTTTATCCAGTTGATAATGTTCGGGCCAAAATTAAAATACTTCAAAGTTTTATTGAAAAAATTCCATGACACAGAGTCGAACGCTTTTTCAAAATCAACTAAAAGTAATACTCCATGTATATTATTATCTTCTGTATACTGCATAACATCATAAATCAAGCGTGTGTTTTCTCCTATATATCTACCAGGAATAAAGCCAGCGGTAACCTGGTTCAATTATTGAAGATGTGAGACTTGATAGTAAACCGTCTGATATTAAGATATAATCTAATCTTGCTTGTTTGTGTGGGTTTTTCTTACGCCATGTGTATCTTTTGGTCTCGGGGTTCTTTTCTCTAAAGGTGTCAATTAAACCAAATTTATCTTTCAATTCCAAAACTTTATTTCTTGCATTTGGGTTATTTATATTTCTATAGTTATCACAATCTAATTTAGGATCGAAAATCATATTAAAGTCTCCACACAATATATATTTTTTATTTCCCATGTCTTCTATTATATTAAAAATGTCATCATAAAAAGACGGTTTGTCAGTATTGGGTCCATATAATGTTATTAAAGTTATTTTTCTCCCTGAATTCGCATATCTAAGGCTAATATATTACCATTTACGTCCCTTCTTTCTTGTAAGACTTGATATTCAAAGTTATTATTAAAAAGTATAGCAGTTCCCCTATAATTTGAATTAAATGAATTAAAAATACAGTCTACTCCCCAGTTTGAACGAATGATCTTTTCCTTATCAGCTGTAAAATGCGTATCTTGCAGGCAATATATGTTATATTTTTTCGTTTTTAGGTAAGAAAACACGTCTTTTTGTTTGGAAAAGCATGGTCTTCATGTTGGTGAAAACGATTTTACGCTTGTAATATAATCATCTATTTATTATATATATATATATGAAATGATATTTATATTTTCGTTATGTGGCTATGTCTAATTTCACGTTTAAGTGTAATAAAAACAATATATATTTCTATTTTGAATCTTTTTTTTAATTTCTGTTTTGTCATTGGTTTTGTGTTGTTGGTGTGTGCGTTTTCCATGTTGGGAAGTTAAAATACAAGCCATGTATGAATTTACCTGTACAGGTAAAACATGCAAATCGCTCACTCAGTCATAGCTTAACAATGGGACCCGTCGGTCTTGAAACTTAAAAAGTTGATATTACATATTTCCAAACTGATGAATCTTATTGAAGACAATAGTTTTAAGATAATGAAAATTGTTAAATGATTGATTTCGGAAATTAAATCAGATCGTTTATATCATGTTTGATTAAATGTACGATTGTACCATATATTGTGCTGCTTCCTGCTCCAAAGTACGTAATTCGATGAAGAATCGATGCATTCTGACAGCTTTACAACAGGTCAGGTTCGATATTGTAAATCGTACGGACACACGACAGTACAGTCGAGAGCAGGAACTATTTACCTCCATATATCCTCACAGGGTCAATATTGAATGACAAATGCTATAGCTATGAGACATAATATCAATGACGACAATAGCTTTATGAAATACTAGTATTTTTATATAGCAGTAACAACGATATTTGTCCCGTCCAGATTGGGTGAACATTACAACAATATATAAATAAATAAGTTACCGATCTGTGCAGCGATTCGTTACATACAATTTTGCATCTACATTGAATAACATACCGTAAAATCTCGATATAATGCCCCTCGTTACAACTGACAACTCGCCTACCGCCGTTGTATTTCATGGACTTTTTTTAAAGACTATGTTATACGTTTCCATCAATTTATCGCCTAGCTCATTAATAATGCCAAAATGTATCATGCAATATACAAACATGTAAGGCAGTATCAAACCTCGATATCATGCCCCTCGTTCGTTCTGCTTCCTCGCTTACCTCCGTTATATTTCATATTCCCTTGTTTTTATTTCCTTATGATTCATTTAAATTGTTTCCTTTAATTTATCGCCTAACTCATGTATAATACCAACATTTATCTTGCAATATATGGCAGTTTAACGTGGTTTTACTGTATTTTGATTGATAAATATGATGGTATGCCTTTTTGTCCTATACGACTATGACATCTAGGTGGTTTTGGCCATTCCCATCCATTTATCGATTTCACTCCATTTGGGCAATAGTTCCACCACTATGAAAGAGAACTGTTACCCCCGGGGAAATAGTGTGTACTGATGGCGTGTCCATCATTGTAATCGTCAAGGACAGAAGACTTTCAAAAATGTCAATTACATAGAGGCAAGGAAGACAATATAAATAATATGTTTTATTTAAAACACAACCAAGAAATACATTTTATTTTACAAGCTTCCGCAAACGTCTGTTTAACCGGTGTCTCGACTATTAACCGCTGAAACCAACTTACTAAACCACAATGTGCCGCCTCAGTAAAGTCATTTGTCTAAAATCAGAGACATTTCGCCAAGTAGAAATATAATGCTACATGCAGTCAGAAGGACGAGTATTATGTTTACCCATTCCGCCCCTTATTGGTGAAGTGGTTTAATATGTTATATTCGAGACACCGGTTATTTACACTCTATGCTTGACAACGGTAACAGACGTTTGTGAAAGGAGAAATATCGAACAGCATTCGAAGTGTATTCTAACTGCATTCTGACAACATTCTAAATAGTCTTACGGCATTCTGACAACATTCTAAATAGTCTTACGGCATTCTGACAACATTCTAAATAGTCTTACGGCATTCTGACAACATTCTAAATAGTCTTACGGCATTCTGACAACATTCTAAATAGTCTTACGGCATTCTGACAACATTCTAAATAGTCTTACGGCATTCTGACAACATTCTAAATA
>NW_018405801.1:1420064-1422008 GCF_002113885.1 Mizuhopecten yessoensis
GGAAGCCGGAGTATCCGGAGAAAACCCGCGTGGTCGGGCATGTAACCGGGATTGAATCCGGCCATCTTGGTGAAGAAGAGCGCGCTATCCACTGCGCCACCCGCCCATCATAAACGTTACGCACAAGAACAAATATCTACTTTAGCTTTGAAAATGGCGTCATTGATGCAAAAATTATATTGCGAATACATTTTTACCAATCATCAACGATACAAAAAACCTACATAAAGGAGACCGGTTCGGCCACCCCTGATATTATTATTTTTGAGCTAATATTTACAACTTTAAAGATCTTAGCAGTTTAGTTGGCTGGGCATTCACACGAAAAAATGGCGAGGAAAACTCTAATTTAAAATTACTTAACTGGAGAAAATTACTTTTGAAAGGGTAGAAAGAAAATCACGATCTCGCTTCTAGTTATGCGAACTTTCTGTAAAAGGAATTGCTATTTTTTTACGGTCAAACGTGTAACACACTGACAGATTCAAATGATATACATAAAAGCCAAGCCAAGCACTCACTACCATATTGCTGTACGATAAGAATTTATTGAAATATCAATTTGGGCCCGGACAGTTTCGGCCAATGATACCGTGGCAAGTTCGGCCTATGTAACACATAAAAAGTCGTAAAATTGGCGTTAAAATATCTGACGTTGCATACTTTATAACGTCATAATTAAGCTGATTCCAATGGGGCCGAATTTACCGGAATGCATGTCCGAACTTATCCCATGGCGAGGCTCGTTTGGCAATCCGATCATTCAACCNTGACAGCTTCAAATGATATACATAATGGCCAAGCCAAGCACTCACTACCACATTGCTGTACGATAAGAATTTATTGAAATATCAATTTGGGCCCGGACAGTTTCGGCCAGTGATACCGTGGCAAGTTCGGCCCATGTAACACATAAAAAGTCGTAAAATTGGCGTTTAAATCTGACGTATCATACTTTATAACGTCATAATTAAGCTGATTCCAATGGGGCCGAATTTACCCGAATGCATGTCCGAACTTATCCCATGGCGAGGCTCGTTCGGCCATCCGATCATTCGACCGGAAAAAATAATTAATGTTCAAAAACGGACGTGCTGCCATACTTCCCAAAACGGACTTTAAAAAAGGGCCGAATTTGCCCCGATCTCCCCTTTTGTTATGTCGGTCTTAATCTCATTAGAGTTTACGTTGTATTGTTATCCCTTGACTAGCCGACTTTAAATAAATTTTATCTTACCTCATTATGAAAGATGTATTATCTCAATCTGAATCAGTAAATATCAGAGATCAACAAAAGCTTCGCTCTTTTAAGGCTTTGCCTTTTCATATTATTGAAATGAATATATTGTGACAATAGAAAAGGCAGTGATAAATAGTTATTCCCCCTTATCTATGCTATTCTGGTTCCAATTGATAATGTTTTACTCACAATAAAAGTATGGTCCTCTCGGGTCACCGCGTCTACGTCATCTTTTCACAATAAAAAAATGGCGAAACATTTTTCAATACTTTTAGCCCAGTCGAAATTTACTTTTGCCCAAGGACATTCCCATTGATAATATTCGTCAATATATCATTTGGGTATATTGCAATTTTCGAAACATCATAGTGATTTTTTTTTATATATTTCATAATTCATATCTATATTAATGTCTTCTTTCAAGCTTCCAAAATTTCATCTTATTTTCAATATTATTTCTGTTTTGTCTTGATTAAATGTAAAAATAAAATATACTTGTTTTCACCTTCTTCGACCTGTTTCCCCCTAGACCTAATAATGATTTTGTTGAGTAAATATAATTAGTTTGCTAGAAGTTTGTCATCATACCACGAGACCGCCTGGGGATGGGGTTCAAGCTGCAGTACTCAGTAAAAATATATATCCTATTTATTTTTTGAGACATTTTCTCATAATAAAATAAAACCAAACCAACAGAAGGAGGA
>NW_018405801.1:1428022-1472404 GCF_002113885.1 Mizuhopecten yessoensis
TTCGACAAGGTAACAAAATTGGTTCCATTTTTTGAAGAATTCGAATAGCATGTGGACAAACCATTACAGACGTGATGACAGTTGGAAAGAATATATATAGGCTCGCTTGTTATTCAATCCATTTGACTATAACATCTGTCAATAACATTTGTTGAAATGAAAAAAAAAGAAAAAAAGTGATGACAGTTGTATCTGCATAATAGTTGTGAACTGTGTTATAGTTTGTAATTGAAGATATTCGATTTTAAGCCTTCGTTCTAGATTTCATGATAAGCAGCTAGACTCTATCTTTTTAATACTTCAAGGATATGTTCAATATAAATATATCAAAATTGAATTTATGAATTCTGATGTTTAATTGGATATCTTTAAATATGACTTATTCAGTTATTGGGTTATCATATACGACGTAGGGTGGTCGGGTGGCGCAATGGATAACGCACTGGCCTTTCGCCAAGCGTCTTGGGTTCGATTCCCCGAACGTACGTCAAACGGTACGGGGTCACCTGCCCGATCACTTTCTCCAGGTACTCCGGTTTCCTCCCACATTACATTCTTTTATAAAATCACTCATATTTTTTATTGTAAATATCATATAGGGTATCTTCCTTTGACGCGTGGATATACATGTATTTAGTTGATAACGATTTTTTTTTATTAAGTTTATGTTTTCGTACTTTCGTAGTATCTCCAGTGAATATAAAAAGAAAATATTATTTTGTAATAAGATCGAATTGTCCCGGACGAAAGCGTTAGAAGGCACACTTGTTTAAATCGCAGACACCCCCCAGACATCCAACTCAACTTGTATTGGTCGCTTTCTTCCCGATTCAAGTATTTGTGAATTTGATGTTATAAATATTTGTATAGCCAATAGCATTACTTCCTTGTTTATGTCAATTTTCAATTCGTTGTTTGAACACGAGCCTACAGTTTGCACCGTATCTATGCATCATTGTGTATGAGAATGAAAGGTCGACATGAGTAGCAAGTAGTCAGATTGTATTACAGTTCGTGTTAAAAAAAGAAAAAATCGAAAAGATTTAAATGAGGTGTTTTGTGAAGGGAGAACGAGGGGTGAGGGTGGGGGTGGAGATATCTTATATACGATATAAGATATCTTATATAGTATATAAGATATCTCATATGCTATATAAGATATCTTATATATATTTTTTTGAAATGCAGGATCGACATTGCTCTTTGAATAAATGTTAAGTTGGCTTGCTATACAAAAAACGTGATTACTTGGTCACTTGCTAAGTCTATTTCATATTATTATATTATATTTTTCATAAGAGATACATACAGAATGACCAAAGAGATTGTACATGACAACATTCCCATAGTAAATGTATTAATGTTTCTTTTCCCTCACCACAGAATGTGCATCTTTCTGTTTCACTCAATTGACATTGCATTAATTTGGTATTAGTATATAGAATTCTATGAAAGAGTTTGAACTGAAAATTCTAAAGTTTGGTGTCATCTGTAATATATCTCGGAACTGAATAAAACTTACACCAGGATTCTGTGGGAATGTTTACATGCAAAATTTCCTGCCATGCATCCTGACTTTTCTTTGGTATTTCTGTGACTGATTTCAGCATTAATTTATAAAAATAGTGTGTAACCTTTTTCATGTTTCTTCAAATACTAAATAAATGTACATTGTTTTGCCTCAATTGATTCATTTCTTTGAAATAAAATAAGTTTCCATGACCTTTGTATTGCATTTAAAATTCCAAAAAATTCAATGAAATTAACAGCCATATAGAATTTCTAACAAAAATGTGTTAAAAAACTAAGATCCCCAATAAAAAAATCTTATTATCAATTTTAATGAAGTTATTATACCAGATCGGCTTAGAAGCAACAGTGTCTGGGGTTGTGGGGATTTCATCACCAGTTAACTCTGCCCATATAGTGAATATTTCTCTCCAAAAGATATTTAAGAATTTAGAAATTTTTCAAAGCCCTTCTTTTTTCATTTTAAAGACTTTATCACCCCCATATGGTTCAATTTTATCTAATATCAATATCAGTGTCTTCCAAGGTGAAGTATTTAATGGATCCAATATTTTTTAATCCAGCACATTTTTAAAGCAGGACAAAAAGATATAATGTGTGGTACACGTAAACATCCCTCATTCTAATCCCCATACATAATAGTACGTTTTACTTTGTCTACCTTTTCGTTCCATAAAAAAGTCAAAGAAATATTTCTGTAGCTCTTTGACCATTTCTAAGGGTGTGACTGGTAAGACAGTTAATGTTTGAATAAAAATGGACAGAGCTAAAGTTTTGATAACAGTTACTTTGCCAATATATGTAAGATTTCTGAATGACCAATTAGTTAGTAGCTTTTTGACAGTGACTAACTTTTGTCTGAAATTGTCTTCCAAAATATTTTCCAATGGACAATGATAAGTGATACTTAATAATTAAAATTTTTCTTGGTGATTCAAATTCAAATTCCTATCTGGAAGTATTTCCTCTCCACAACCCCGTTTTGCCCCAATCCAAATTGCCTGTGGGTTTTTTTCAATATTTATCTTAAGACCAGAAACATTACCAAAATCATCTAAAATTTCAAGAACAGAATTTAAGGAATATGGATCATCCGATATAGTAAAGGAAGTGTCATCTGCAAATTGCTTTATCAAGTATTCTGAATTATTAATTTTAATACCCTAAATATTAGGATTTATTTTTATTGCTGAACTTAACATTTCTACACATAGGATGAAGATATATCGACTAATAGGGTCGCCTTGTCTAACTCCACGGCAAACATTAAAAGAATTTCTCAAAATCTATAAGTAACAGGGATATTTTCTTTTTCAGTATTTTCTATTAAGTCATAAAGTAGCCTAGTGCATTCTCCAATATATCTTCCTTTAAGGAAGCCTTTTTTTGTGTTACACTTATAATACTGTTTAAAACTGTTTTAATTCTATTTGAAATAACTGAAGAAACATTTTTGTTGTCCACATTAAGTAAGGTAATAGGCCTCCTTTTTTTTTTTTTACATATAATTAAGATTTACTTTCTTTCGGAATACATGCAATCATACCTTGACGTTGTGTTATAGATAGAAGTCCCTCGCCATATGCTTGATTAAGTGAATTAATTAAAAACCTATTGATATCTGTCAAAAAAAACTTGAAAAATTCTGCAGTTAATCCATTTATTCCAGGAGATTTTTTATTGTTCATATTCTTTAGGGATTTAAGACATTCCTGGTAATTTATTTTTCCTTCTAACTGATGACTTTGTTCCAGGGACAGTTTATTTATAAAGGGATTGTCATTATTAAAAAAAGTCATTCGCTACATTATCATTTGTGTATGAGCTAGTATAGAGTGTCTGATAGATTTTTTCCGTTCTCCTAAAATGTCTTGTTTATCTGTTATTTCCTCACCAGTTTTTGTTATAAGCTTTGGAATTAACTTTTCTTGATAATGCCTTTTTTTAAATTGCAAAAAAAACCTGGGACTCCGTTCACCTTCAACTTTCCATCTTGCTTTTGCTATCAAAACAACTCCTTTAATCTTACTGTCTCTAATCAACTTTAACTGATTTTGAACTTCTTCAATAGCCCCCAACTGCCTATTTTCTTTCTACTGTAATTTTCCAGTTTTAATTCTAGATCGTTTTCTAATTTATCTCTTTTCCGGGTTTTTTATGATGAGTAAGAAATAGTTTTCCCTCTTATCATTAATTTTAAAGTCTCCCATAGCAATTTATCACTTATTAAAAAGGTAATAAGATTTATATCTTCCTCTTCAGGATTAGTAGCATATATATCTATAAAATCTCCAATACATATTTTGACAAGACCAACATAGACCAGATCATTTAACAAACTTTTATTAAACTTCCATGTTCCCTTTCCCTTTTGCTGGTCAATAAATTTGATAGATAAAGAAATTGGGGAGTGATCCGACCTATAACTTGCACCAATACCGGTTTTACATACTAAAGGATTTAAATCTGAAAATATTAAAAAAAAATCAAGTCTAGCTTGTTTTATCTGTGGACCATACCATGTAAAAAGATTTTTATCCTGATTTTGCTCCCTCCATATATCTATTAAATCAAATTTTTCCATTATTGAAATCATTTCCTTTTGATTAGCTTCATTATTCCTGTTAACGTAATTTTGTCCCTAAATGTAGATAAGAGTTTAAAACTGAAAGTATTATTAAAAAGAAAAGCCCTCCTCCCCCCCCCCCCCCGACTGTTTGATGTATAAGAATTAAACCAAGCTTCGTATCCCCATTCAAATTTCCAAAGGCCTTCTACTTCCTTCTTTGAATGTCTATCAATCAAAAAATTAAAATCATATTTATTTTTATATTTTTCAAAAATGTGCCTTCTCTTTATAGGATCAGAAGATACAACCCTACAATTTACACTACATATCTTAATCCATCACCAGTAACTTATAGCCACTAAAGTATATAAAAGTATGTTTTACATAAAATAAATACCTTACCGTGTAAATATTAGTTCGTAATCTGGGATGTAGAACATACATACAGCAACCTTTCACTAATATGACAAAATAATGAATGCAACCATTTTCATATTTCAAATGTACCCCTTCCCCCTTCCCCCCCCCCCCCCCGAAAAAAAACCAAGTAATAAAAATTTCAGAAAAAAAAAGAAAGCATGCATGTATTCCTGTCTCATTTGCACTAACCATTTTCCAGTTTAATATGGCTGCTACTCCCCTACTCCGGTGATTTTTTTTTTTAATTATAATCAAAAAATAAGGAATACATATATTTAATCTTGCACTTTTTGCACCCCCTCTCCTTTTACATCCCCTACCCTACACTGCCTCAAAGTATTTATTTTTCAATGTTCCTTAAACATTATTGGTTCTTTTAAATAAACAACTGTCAATCGAAGCTCAAGTATGTGAAAGGAATGCAAGTACTGTATGTAAATGAAACAATAAAAAAATATATATGTTTTTTTATAGAGACTTACTGTTGCCACATCTGATTCTTTGAAAGTTGACATATCAAGTGGGTCAAATGCATGAGTCATTTTTCCAAATTAAATCTACTATAAAGATACACTATTCATATACATGTACCTATATTTGTAGTATCAAGACATCATACTCACACCTTTCTAATTACATATTTTGTCTAAAATTATACCAACACATGATCGAAGATCTATACATTACATGTACACTCATATCCTTTTAGAAATAATTCAGGTCTTCATATATAATTTTGTTTTGTTTTTGCACAAACCTTGCCTGCCTGCATGCATGATACTTTTTGGTCAATGATACGCATAGCACATACATTTCAAAATATTTCAGCAAGAGACAAACGGTTTACTGTATTATGTGGGTTTTTTTTTAAATTTTAAAATGTATGCTTCAAAACCATGTTTGAAAAGAAAAACGCTTTAATTGTTTTTGAAGCAGCTATCAATCATTTTGATCGGAAACAATAAAAGTACTTATGAAACTAGCTATCTGATTCCACTATATTCAGAAAGTCAAGGTAGCGAGGTCTTACTTACATACTCTTAGCAAGAAGAAAGTATCGGCCACTTCCACTAATTGCAATATCAATACCATACAATTTGTCGTGCACTCATTCACATTTTGTCACCGACAGACAGAAGTGAGGGAATTGAGTAATACCGATACGCTGACAGTTGACTTGTTGATTAAATAATTTCCTCTGTTATATATCTGATAAAAAGTAAGATCTGAACATGATTGTTCCCGATGCATAGTGTATGTATTACACACAAATAATTGTTATTCGCAAAAACCCCCCACTTTTTAAGGTACGTCTAATTTCAAGTAAAAAATGCATTTGGTGTTAATAAAATTACATTTAAGTAGTGTAAAGCGACAATATTATCACGGAGACAAGTTAAAATAAAAATGTCGTTGAATGTTCAGGCAGTGGATGTTTTGAAAGGTCTAAAAAAAAAACGTAATCAGTCCTCTTTATTAGTTTTATTCACCTCAGGGTCAAAGGTCAAATAACATTTTCAGGATATTATTGTTCGGGCCGTAAATGTTTGAAACAATTAAGATATTTTGATTAAACTTGACATATACCTGCATCACCCACAGAAAATGTGCGGTGCACTAGAATCAGATCCCTTGACCCACTATATACAGAGTTATTGGCCTTTCTTTATTTCTGATACCGAAGTTTGTCCGGAAAATAAGTTCCATGCTATTTCGCCTACGTTGACCAAACTTACCATATTTATGTATCTTGGGAAGGCGGAATTTCTCGCAATAAAATCGGGCCTCGTGCACAACTTTATACAGAGTTATGGCCATTTGTTGATTTTTAATACCGAAGTTTGTCTATGGCATAACTTTCATGTTATTCCATCTACGTTGACCAAACCTGTTATATTTCTGTATCTTGGGAAGTTGAAGTGTCGCATACTAAAATCGGGTCTCGTGCCCAAATATATAAAGAGATATGGCCCTTTGTTATTTTTTTATACCAAAGTTTGTCTCTATAGTACCATGGCCCACTTGTATAAAACATCTCAACTCTTGAGATTTCCTCAAGTCTAAGATTTCCCATTGACAATACATTGCTTGAGATTTTCCTTAACTTTGAGATGTTTTATACAAGTGGGCCCATAGCTGCCGAAACTTAACCAAAATTGTTAAGACAATTTAGCATCAACCATAATCATTTAAAAGTTTAATGGTTGAGAGTTTACACACCTTATTTGATGAGACCTTTCCAATCTTCCAAAAATGCATATTGTCTAATAAGGGTAGACATATATGTTTTTGTTTAATTTATAATTTCATTTGGAAGAATTCTCAAGAAACATAAATTACAGTTGACAGAATTACACGATTTAGACTTATAACGTTTTATGACAACATTTGATATCATCTAGATTTTTGGAATCAGCTGATCTTTCATAAAAAGAAGATATATTTATTTATTGAATAATAAAGTTTATTGACGTCATTTAAATCGTTGTATTTATTTCAACTTACAATATTCTTAAATCTTTTCTTTTGATTGCGTATTTACGAAACAAGATAACAATGTGTGGGATATAGCCAAATCAGTTGGACTCGTTTTGGAACACTTGGTCTTACTCGCATTTCAGATCTTAATGGAGGTTTTATGTTATTTTTTGTCCTGTTTATATTTTCCGTAAATTTAGTTTTTTTTGTTTGACTTATGGTTTCTCTGATATTTCGATATCTCTTGTATTACATTGTTGTTGATGTTTCAAAACAATGAAATGACAATATAAAAACTAATGCAAGAATGAGCAATATTTCTTAAAATAAACTTAACATCACGTTTTTCTCATATCCCGGATGTCTAGAAATTATTTATTTATGTGTATTCTTAATTACATGTATGTAGAAATGCCGGATGTTGTTCTTTCTGACAACACGATCATAAAAAAGTTTTATAGTACATATGCACACTATAGCAGTATTTGATCACTTACTTATTCATGATCTGATGTACTAGGGGGTTTCTTCGTTTTTTATTTTTGGTCTGAGTTATATAAATGTCATGTATAAGTACGTAGCTACCCGATCACATTACAGATATAAGGTGAAACCTCTTGCAACTTCTGAGACGTGGTACCAGTCCTGTTAAAAATATATAAAAACACCTTCCTGGTGGCGTCATTGTCCGACCCGTATTAGGGTATAATATAACAATAAATAGTTACCATTATTATGGGGTTGGAGGTTTGGAGGGAGGGGGAGGGGGCAATTATAATTTATAAAATTATTATTTGCTAAATATCATGCATGTTTGTATTAGGTATTGTTGAAATGTCTATATATGCAATGTATGCATGTGTAGACATATGTGCGAGGTTTTGTATGAGTGTCTGTGTATATGTATTTACAAGGTTTTATTGTATCATATATGTCTTGTAAACTAGTTAAAAGCAAATAAATATATATATATATATACATGTATAACATGCATGTGTATACTTGTTTTACTCCACATACATAATCAAGTTCGAATAACGGTTTTTTCGACACTACGATATTGTCTTCTTTGGGTTTTTTTTGTTTGTTTGTCTTTGTTTATTTGTTTTTATAAAAAAACGTCAATGATGTTTTCAAAAATTGAAATAGCCGTCACAGTATAACTAAATGTAGTTTTAACGTCATTAAGACTGGAAGTGTTCCGTGTACAGTCGGCCCTGGTAAATGAAAGCCGCGTTTGTTATCAGTTCATGGGAGCGGTAAACGGCATGGTCAATACTTGACTGTTCTATAAAAATAGCATGAATGGTGTTTGCATCGATTCTATTTTGGGAAAAATACTTTGTCATCTGTTCTGAGAAACTGAAACACCATAACATTTTATTGATAACATTCCAAAGAAACAAAGTAACGACAGTTATGATATCAGCAATCTGTGTTTTACTTTAGCTGAATAATGCGATATGTGTTGTATTCTGCGAAAAGGGATGTGGGGATTTTCAAAGGCGATTCTGAGAAAGTGACTAAGCAATGACTTATAATGCATTCAAGCCCACTCTCCACAATAGATAACGTCGTGAAATAAATCGTTTATAAACGATGGTGTCTTAGTTGCACAACCTACTTCGTTCCCAGTAAGTAAATAAACTTGATTACAGGGAAGACCATTTACAATGCAAACGTAAATATTTGAACATGAGCAAGACATCCGACTAATTATTACCTACTCGTGTCGTAAACATCTTTAGATGTCAGATTTGAAACATTTTAATCCGTATCTGAAAAGAAATCCACGCACATGAATATCCTGGTAATATTGAAAATTAAATCCAAGAAAACCATAGGCGTATATATACATTTTTTTCATTACACCTCAAGAGTAAGTAAATGCATTACATATTGTAAACAAACGTATGAAACTTACTTCTGAAATTATTTAATTGGTCAAGAAAGGATTCATATAATTACAAAGTTTAGACAAATTATCCATAACAGAAAAAAAAGGATATAGGTTGTGACCTCGTGCCGTTATTCCGTTAATGAAACACTTTAACGATCCCCGCACCACTGCCATAATTTGTCACTAAGTGTGGGGGATTGTTTTTTCTTTCTTCTGCATGCCCATAGCTTAAGTAAATCTGTTTCAAAAAGAAAAACATAGCTTCTGGAACTTTTATGACAAATAATAAAGATGAAATAAACACATTTATCACATATTGTACTGTGTTATAGAGTCAATATACCCATGTCATATTTTGCTTTTTAACCCATGTAATATGACCTATCGGCCCTGTGTTTGGTTGTAAGTTTCAATTGTTTCAATTGGGAAGTCACGCCTAGAACAAGTAAATGACGTCACAGAATTATGCATTGGAGTCAAAATGGCGACTTTCTACAAAGTCGCATGAAAATTGTCGTTTTATACGAATAAATGCCACAAATCTTGATTATGTGATAAAAAGGATCTTACACTCGTTTTCATTTCATATTTAATTTATGAAACTCGTCATGAATTTTCCGTTTTAGTGAGCCTTTACAATTAAATATACTTTAACTATGGACCTCATATTGTTATACTATCGCTCGGACCGATTGAGCTACCTGATCAGCTGAGGTGTCCTGGCCAAACTGGACGAGCGCTCAACATTTAAGCTATACGTAAGGTGTTGCAAAGCAAGGCGCTAGGGAATAAAATGTAGTTAGAATTAGAAAGAAAGAAAGATAAAGATCCCAAATATTGCAATGGGCGCAGCAGATTTACTTTGGTAGCTTTTGTGTCCCCAAGTAGAGGACACCAAAGCAAGTCCCCAATTCTACAGGGGGTTCAAAATTAGTCGCCTCCTACGATACATGCAGTGGGCAACAGAAGGTGTATTCTTTTCCCGACCCCCCACATGCAGAGTAGAAGATGATCGAAGTGAACGTAAATGTTACTTGTACAAAAAACTGATAAAATGTATTTCATGCTTGCTATAGAATTATTCTCTACATTTTAATTATAAACTGGCTTACTCTGTTTTATTAAAATGAAGTTAGAAATATACTTTTGTTGGTAAATGTTTCTGTAATAGTTAATTGACAAAAGTATAAAATCAAAGCGATTGTCGAATCATTGATTCGTCAAGGTCTTTAATCTTAATTATTACAAGTGTGCTGAACAGTAAAAGAGAGCTAACTCTGACGTTCATATGCATCACCAAGTCCGATAACTGTTTGTCCCTGCAGGTAGGGCGTAAGAATTGTACCTGCTGCCCCCATTGCATGATCTTAAGCGGCGACTTAATTTGGGATCTTAACTTTTCTCCTTTTTATTTTAACAACTTTCTTCTTCCTAATGTCTCCCTTGACAATGCCTCACTTTTGGTCTTTTGTTGAGCGTTCGCCCCTGTGAGGAAGGCTGTGGGTTCTGTCCCCCGGCCGAGGCATACCAGAGTCTGTAAAAGTGGTAGTTTCTACTCCTGCTTAACGTTCAACAATTTAGGAGTGGGATGACTGGTTCGCCCGCTGTCAGTATAATGTGACCGGGTGGGATGTTCTGCTGGGTGTCTTCGGCAGTATGTTTCAGTGAGGTAGCACTATAAAGTCGGCATCAGTTCCGTGCTATCACAAGCAGACAAACACGAACATATCGCAGCCTCCCAAAACACACACGCATACATTACACGCATGCATCTTGCACACAGGGGAGGTCGTCCTTAAATGACCATAGTTGTTCATAGTACGTTAAACAATACTAAACAAAACCAAACCGATAACTGTTGTAAATTTTAAATTTGAACTACAGGGCTAATCAATTATCAACATAATACAACACATGCCCCCGACATAAAAAGACGAACGAACTGTACTGGAATTAACGAGATAAAAAGCCGTATGAACGAGATTAAAAGTTAACAACTTACAAAAAGTAAACCTGCATGGCGTTATTTAAGCAATAAACTGCATAGATGTGGCAGACCAACTAGTACAACTGCCACATGTGTCAGACAAGTTAGCGCACCATGATAGGTTTGTCTGTGACACATTGGTGAGTATCTGGAAGTGGTATTTTGAACACAGAGAAAATAAACAGTTGTACAAATGAAGCTACATTGTACGGGAGAGTTTTTACTTATGCTGATTTAGCTGTTGCCAAGACGGGTACGTAAGGAGAATTAAACTAAAACAAAATTCAAGAAGGAGAGGAAAGAAAGAGAACACCGGCGTGTCTACAAAACCGTTACCTACACTGAAAATCGATCAAGTTAGTGCAAAATATGAGCAAATGGGTAAAACCCACGGCAATACTTGAAAACGTATCAGAAGAATAGGATCGACGTAGACAAGGACAACAACAACCTAAATATATGATGCTTTTATTGTTTTAAAATGTTTTGGTTCACATATTCTATACTAAAATATACCTTAATCTAGCACGGACTGAACCATAATGAAAACAAGAAACTTTTCTCAAAGACAGGAAAACAATTGGAATTAAGATCGGGGAATGTGAACTATTTTGCTTAAAATGAAGTAGATGTATAAGCCTGTAACCATACCTGACTATCGAAAAAATAAAGATTTCTTTTTTATCAGATATTATCTAGCAACATACAGAGTATCTTAATATTATTTTCGCGTTGAATATATCAACGCGTAAAAGTCTATTAAAGATCATATATAGATTATAGCAGATAGTAATAGAAGATAACTTCTATTATTTTATCGAAGCAAACACACTTTTTTTCTAGTTGCTGGAAAACTGAATTACTCGGAAGTGAATCGGATGTAATACCACTTAAAAATCTAAACAAAAGAAAACGACTTATAAGCTGACAACTCATTAAGTAGCACTGGTAAAGGCAGTGCCGAACGTTCGGTTACCTTTTTAATTAATAAAGCAATGATTCATATTTCTCATCATGATTTTAGTATTTGAGGGGAAAAGGGTGTTATGTTTATTTCCGCTTCTAGACTTTGTCGACGTCATGCATAAAGGGATAATTAAACAACATCTAGTATTCATTTCAAAGCTGATAACTATTCCTGATCCAAGGGAAGCAACTTATTTTTTCATGAAAATAAATCCGTTCGTGTTTACCCTTTCAAACCTTCAGTAGAATGCTGTGTTGCTTTTGTTTCTCTTTTTTTTATGGTGAGGTAGCAAAAATTGTTTTTGCTGTAATTAATATTACACACAATTTTACATAATTTAACATTCCACACAATCTCATTTAATTAAACATTAAAACATAACACACAATCTTACAGTGTACTGTGTTGCTCTTTTAACAATAGGCGTAAAAACATTTTTGTCCTCAAAGCGTCTATCAATTTCTGATCTTCTGAGACAATGGACAATGGAGCGAACCTTAATGTTCGTTTATCATTTTTTATTCTTTTTCCCATGTTGCTACAAAAATAATCTAAAATACCAACCGAGGAAGGAACTTAATCGAACGGAAACTATATATGCATCCTATCAATATATTTATATTTGTCTGCGTTCAAATTAACACGTCCAGATACTCACTAATCCCGGACCAAGGTTTGAATGTTGATTTTGTTCAATTTGAGGGTGCTGATTAAAATGGGCTGGGGTGAACCTCGTGAAAATATGGGCTAACTTGGTCAGACGCGAAAATTCAAAATGGCCGCCACATTGCGTCCAGTAAAACAAATTAAAACCAAACCAAACCAATCATATGATTATGGCTGATGCGAGTACGTTTAACACGAAATAAACAAAATCATTGACCAAACATTTCATACAATGGTTGTTTTTATCTAGTTTACAATAGTTAAAGATGAACACTTTGCATCAAAATCATTAAGGGAGTCTCTCTGGTCTATTCCTTTGCAGTCAGCTGGCGGTTTATCTGATTTTTGGCAGCAAAATAAAAAAATAAATCGTTCTTACATTTTATCGAGTTATTATGCTAATAAATGAAATCCCTGTCCCTCAAAACATATATTTAGACCCAAAAATCATGTAAAACGGACATCTAGATATAGTTATGTATTTGTATGATATACTGGACGCCAGGTGGCGGCCATTTTGAATTTTCGCGTCTGACCGAGTTAGCCCACATTTGCACGAGGTTCATCCAAGCTCATGGAACTATACTAAATGTAAAAGTGTCGAGCAGCGACATATACAGTGTGGATAATCATTTCTCTCAAACACATTGGCCAGATCCTATACTCGTAACCAATCATCAGAAACTCATGTAGACTGGTTATCCGGTGAATAGCAATTTCTAAATATAGCCTAAATGGAAATTACCCGCAATCTGCCGTAGCGCATGCGCAGTTAGACCGGCAGGTGATCTGTCAGATGACAACAGAAGATGGCTGATGGAGAACGCTTTGCCTCTTCTACTACAGTTCAAAAAACAGTCGAGAGTCAAGATAACGATGCTGTCAAAAAGGCCAAAGAACACGGAGTTAAAGAACCTTGCGATGTCTTCAAAAGCTATGATGCCGAACTGTTGGATTCATCCCTGGCTAAATTTTACAAGGTTGGCTCGTTACAGCAAAGATGAACTATACACTAAGTCCACTCTCACGTCTATAAGGCATAGATTGAATACATATTTGCAGGAATTTGACATCATCAGCGGTATAGAATTTCCAACGTCAAACCGAACGTTCCAAGCCATGTACATGGAACTCAAAAGGCAATGTCTATGCAGAATTGAGCATCACCCATATATCGAAATTTAATTGTTGAAGCATATAATAAAACAGTTATGGGCTTTGTGCTGGTAAATATCTTGTGTTATTATTTTTTCATATTATTTTCGACATATGTTTGGCCAGGGGTGCATCACGTGTCCACCGATAAAAACCGATATTGACTTGGAGCGTGTGATTTTTGTTGAAGGACTGGGTGTTTCTAAAAATAGAATTATGACGTGTCTCCAAACAACGCGCCATCCCGCTTCTGATGCTTTTTTGTCGTGTTCTTTTTTCAAATTACTTACTGTACTGTTTTGAAAATAATAAAACAATTGTTGCTTTTAACTTCGGTCGATACCTGTATTTATCGACCCGAGAAAAGAAAATTAACCTTGGACTGCGTACTCGGTCATTATATCTTTTCTCGGGTTGATAAATCCAGATATCGACCTCAGTCAAAGACTATAAAAGAATAATATGAACATGAAAAAAGTAATACAGTATTTACCTCGGCTTCGCCTCGGTCGATATCACTTTTTTAGATTCATATCACATCATATTCACCTGTACAAAAGTCCATTTTGTATAAAATATATTACTCAAGTGTCACATATTGACCAACATGTAAAAAAAAGTTAAATGAACATACAAACTGGAACAATATCCAGTCAAAGTTAATCGACTTATGAGACACAAAAAGGCAATAATATCAATTAAAAAGTTTCACTATATGTAAAGAAAATCCAATATTTTTCAGTTTGATTTAGCTTATTATAAGCAATTTCAACACATACATGAAAGTAATAACATATACCTGCTTCACTATCGTCAGCGAGAAAACCGCTATAACACTTTATCAATCGTTATATAAGTGATGGTAAAATGTCACATAATCACAAATGCTGATAACTTACCTTGCATTCTGTACGACATGTATAGTTTCCTACGCTTAATGGTCAGTTCTTTACTGTATATCAGTTCGAGCTATTTTTTCCCCAGAATAAACCGGGGACAGGTGTTTTGAAAATGGGTAATAATACCAATTATAATATATGGGTTCATGTATTGTAGAAATCACACCTAGTTTACTCTATTGGTGGGTTTACATAGAGATACCGAGACTGGCAGTGTTACCACTGGATCACTGACATGCCAATTTAAATTTCGCCGGTTAGTTTTTGTCTGCAAGTCACCGACAAATTGGGGTGGGGGGTCCTTTGTATAATATGTGAATTTGTAGTATTTCGTGAATCGTTACTGCGGCCAGAAATTCTCCAAGTCTACAGTGTAATTTGCTGTTTGTGTTATTTTGTTATGAATCTTTAACTAATGCATTCTTACGCATTGCATCTTCAAATATCGTAGAAATGAAGAGGTATTTCAAAATATAATTGATGTGTTCTTCAATTTGTAAAGTACATATGTTCAAATATATTAGACGCAAATGACAGATCAAACACAAATATTACGAGTTAATCTTTATTTCATGCAAGTTTACAGTATTACTAAGTGTGACTTGTACTTATGTACCTAGAATGCTCGATTTGGCGTCTCCTCTGTAAGTGCTAATTGAATGCTGCTATATAAATACAGAAGCTGCTTGAATGTGGCGTGTTTAAATTTTACCTCGTCGACGATGGCACACAAACAGTTGGTCGTAGTTCTGGGAAGCGGCAGTGTTGGGAAAACAAGCATACTGCACAAGTACCTAAACGGAACGTTTTCTCACAAATACACACAGACAGTTGAAGACGTGTACTCTACTGACGTTTGTATTGATGGCGAACGAATTATGATTGAGTTCTTAGACACATCAGGATCTATTGAATTTCCTGCTATGAGGCGGCTAGCGATACAGAAGGCGAACGCTTTTGTGCTGGTGTTTGCTCTCGATAGGGAGGAATCGTTTGCCGAGGTGAAACGAACATGGAGGGAGATCAAGGCTTCTAGAAACGACCAGAAAGATACACCTTGTATCGTGATAGGAAACAAGCTGGACAGGGAAAACTACCGAGAGGTGGAATATTTTGAAGCACTGAACTGGGTTGACAACAATGGTTTGGAAGGAATGATGCAAGAGGTATCTTCGAAGACAGGAGCAAATTTTGACAACGTTTTTGCAAAATTATTCAAACAGATACATGTCTGCAAAGCATATCAACAAATTGCACTCAATACTCAGTCACGCAAGAACATACGTATTAAAAAACGTGACAACATTGCCACTACAAGCCACATAACAAGATCGGGTTGTTGCTTTGCTTTTGGAAAAAGGAAAGAAACTTCATAAGATTGGTGGTTAATGCAGCAATTTTCCAAAGTGCTACACTGTAAATATAATCAGTGTCGTCATCATGGTTATCCTCTGAGAAAAAAATCAAAAAGTGACTTGTCGTGAAGTTTATGTTAAATATATCGTATTTTATTTCATTTTTTGTACATAATGTAACTCAAAATGTTGAACAGGACTAAACGAGCATTTGATATATTTGAACATCATATTCATTTCAAACTAATTTAAATTATGGATTGTACATTTTATGCATATATACTCAAATAAAAAAAATACAAACTGTTACATTGGATATCGAATTGTTTGTTATTCACATTTCCTAATCAATATGAAAGGTACAGTATCTTATATAAATTAGATAATACTCAGCATTATTGATATTACGTTATCAATTATAAACTAATGATGTTATACTCCTTCAACTACTTTTTGTGTCACTATCTAAATGTGGTATAAAGTTATGACACAGTATAAATGCGGTATACACAATCTACGTAGTTTACTATGTACATATATAACATCATAAACATGTCGAATACAGTATATACATGTAGATATAACAGTGTATGACAAAATATAAATGTGATATATTATGTTCATAAAATAATGAAAGATATTATATTATAGTTGTATGCATTTTAAACGCATCACAATGTACGACACCATAGAAATGTTATGTAAATGAAGTTCAACAACAGTATATGACATTTGTAAATGTTTTATGAAGTATGTACTTACAACATTGTATGACATTAAAATTAGGTGGTATACAGTTTGTACGAACAACACTAAATCGTTGGCAATTGTTCAGAAACCGATGTAGTCTTATTTGCTATAATCTTTATATGATCTTTATTAAGATATCACATGTAGAATGTTGAACGCGATGATTTATTCAAAGCGAAAAATGCGAATATTTCCATACCGCGAAAACTTCAAAATGATACAGTTTGTCATGATAATATTAGGATACTCATTTTGTTCCTATATACAATATAATATAAGAGACAGCGCGATTTATTACATAGTCAGGTACGGTAGCAGGATAATACATCTTCATTTTACACAAAATAGTTAATATTTCCCGACATGAATTCCAGCTGTTTCTGTCTTTGACAAAGTTTGATTGCTTTTATTATGGTTCAGTAAGCGATAGTTTAAGATATATTTCAGCACGCAATATGTGTACCAAAACATTTTAAAACAATAATATCATCATACACTTAGGTTATCGTTGCCTTTCCGGAACACCATGTCGATCTTATTCTTCTGAGACGGTTTCAAGTGTTTCTGAGGAGTTTTTTGCACTAGTTTGATGGATTGTTCGTGTGGATAACGGTTTTGTAAACACATCAGTGTTCCCTTTTATCCTATTTGCTTTTTTGTTTTAGTATGTTTCTAATTAGGTACCCGTCTTGCATAATGTAAGATGGTGCGAGGACGATACATCCCAAACTAGCAAACAAATAAAATATCAGCACTTTTTTCAAATCAATTTTACTTCTTTTTCACCCGTATTAACTAATAAATTGTAATGAGCAGGTAATACAATACAATCAAATGTTACATAAATAGGATAACTATTTGATACAAATTATCCATTTTACTTAGTACTTTACTTAACTTACCTTTGTTATAGAAGCTAATATATTTATTGCGAGAGAAAAACAACATCATGAGTGCAAAAAATGTTCTTTCGGTAGGCACACTGCCGTTTTATCAACCTAGCTTGAGAACCGCTCATATATGACATGATTGATCAATTAACATGAACAAAATATGTGTTGATTTCATGGAACATGACTGATTATCTAATTCCACACATATTTTATTTCTAAGGACGCTGCAAGGTTTTGCAGTTAGCTAGCAAAATTCGTTGAAACTGGAACATGACGAATATGCAACTACATTTTTATGTAAATCAAAGCATTCCGATTGATTTTTTTATGTTGATTTAAAAAAAAGGCTTTTCATCGATTATCCTATTTCCGATTGTATGTGTGTGTGACATTATTTGAAAAAAGGGAAATATTACTAATTCAAAAGTAAATTAAATAGGCTTTAACATTAGTAACCTTTCTGGCAGATGTGACTGCGACTTTTACACAAAAAGTCAATAACATTTTCCATTTCTAGTTCTATTTTTCACAGTTTTATTTGAAGTGTAGTAAGAGTTACGGCGACGGTTACGTACCTACAAGATTGTGGTCTAGATATCTTTTTCTAACTCTGTTTGTCGCAGTTAGAGGTTGATGGCAGCTGTTCATATATAAGCTAACATAAAGATGTCGATCAGTCTTCGCGGAGGGTTGCAGCGACTATATATAGACTCGTTAGTTCGCTTGGTTCTGTTAAACGTCATATTAACAGCTATTAACTAAAACATTAACAGGTATTTGTGGTGGAAGAAAGACAGCATATCCAGAGAAAAACCATCGACCTGCGGCCAGTACCTTGCTACTGCCCCTCTTGCACACAGGCCTCGAACCCGCGACCTAGTGTGCTAGTGGTAGGAGAATGCCAGACGCCTAACCTCTAGGCACAGTTCTCGCATGTAATAACGATTCGGATGTGGTCCTCATATAGGATCATACTGTTGTTTATGATATCATGGGTAATAACGACAGTATGCTCCAATATATGGTCATTTTAGGATGTGTCAGGTTTTGGTGGCGTAGGAATTTTGTATGGGAAATAGCGCGGGACGTCCGCTATTATCTTTGTGCCGTTCTAGATATTGACCTGACCTGACGGTAATAAGCGGGAAATTTGAAAGTTGGAAAAGACATAATTATTTTTTTGCGAATTCTCTTTACGAAAATATAAATATAAGCAATAAACTGCATAGATGTGGCGGTCTAACAGGTATAACTGCATTGTGATTCTATGCAGTTTATTGCTTAAATAATAATAAAAATAATGATAATATACAGCATTTGATGTAGTGCTAACTACTAGTCATATGCCACCTGGCTAATATATTCCTATGTTTGTATGCCTGCGTGTGTGCTTGCGTGTGTGCTGGAGATATAGTGTGTTCTGTTTGTAGTTGGACGTGCTTCCAACGGCATCATTTATAGCGCTTCCTCACTAGAATACTACAGAACAGATATCGCAGCATCCACCCGGACCAATTTATACTCCACATGGGTTGTTGGAGTTGAGTGGGCAGGAGGAAAACACTTTCTCTGAAGATCGACCTCTGGCCGCCTGCGTGGAAGGACGGAGTGTTAACCACTCGGCCAATCCGCCCAACAATACTTATAATAATCTATAGTCATGTAAATTGTTATAAATCTAAAGTCTTATTAATTGTTATAAATCTAAAGTCTTATTAATTGTTATAAAGCTTAAACACATTAATTGTTATAAATCTATAGTCCTATTAATTGTTATAAATCTGTAGTTATATTAATTGTTATAAAACTATAGTACTATCAATTGTTATAAATATATTGTAATATCTGTTATAAGTTGCTGAAACCTTATCATTTACTAGGTAATTGCACATGTTTTGTTGATATCGGCATACAGAAGATAAAAACCAAAATTAAATTAAGGATGCTTGAAAAGACGTAGAGAAAATAAATCAAATTGATGAAATTGGTGCCAAATATCCTGATCTCCAAGAAGGACGATGACTACTGAAGGGCTAATTGACAAGACATGCAGGTTCATGAAGAATATGGGAGAGGCTCTTGATCGCCATCATTGGTTGATTAGGAATATATATATTTGTTTGTGTGATACGAAATTCGATGGCTTTGATAATGCTCATTAATGTGCCTTGTTTTGTTGTCACTTCTCTGGTTCTCGCCATGAAATTACTTTCATTGTCTATGCTTTGAGTGGCTGTTCATCGAAAAACAAAAAACTATTACCCTTCCGGAATATCTGGACATACTCCTATTGCTTTTTCTTGGTTATCTTTGTAATTTGTTTCCCTTTGTTCAAAATTTGCCATTGATATAGAAATCAAATACGTGCTGTTGACTGTTCGGTATTCTCCTATGATTTATTTAGACATTTCTTTAAGTATAACTTTGTTTGCAAGGACCTCCATATTTTGGTACATATTTAGGGGTACAACAATGCAATCCATATCAGTGTTTATTTTCATATTTCGTTAAGAGTTTGAGTTATATTTCGTAATAGATATGCTACGATTGATAAACGAAGCATTAAAATTCCAGCGCTGCATCCAGTATTGCTGTTTTTATTAAAACTCGCTAGAAAGGTAATATTTACATAATTTCCTCTGTCACAAGACTAAACAGCACGGAATAAATTCACACAAGCGCCGTAAAAAAACATAATTACAATTTATTTAAAACACAGAAAAAAGATTAACATGAACAAGCTTATTCATTTCACCACATAAACACATGTCTCAAAGCCGCCGTTTGATTAAAACCTACCAGTAACTGAATGAGCTCATGAATTAAAGATCACCTGCTGAACTACCCAAGCCTCCACTGAGTATTCCGTAAATTTATATTCCTCATTTGTATCCAAAGATCTTTTGTTTATAAATATATAAAGGGGAACGTTACCAAAAAGAAATTAATTTAAAAAACGTTTCCGTACCACTGCCCACCAATCTAAGCCGATAAAACGAGTAACACTCAACATACCTATGGGTATATTAGCAATGATCTAAATAATAAATCAGCCACAATAAATGTGTATCAGTGTATGATACAGCATAAAAAAACAAAAACAAAAAAGATAAAATCCACCATTCTCCGTTATTATGCTCTTTAACAAATTGGTAACTTTATGTTTAGCATCGCGAAATGTGCCTGTCCAATTGCAGACAAAACACCAAAGGACTCAACTGCGTTTTTTATTCGTTTTTATAGTTACCTTCCCTTATAACTGTAGGACATTTCCGTTGACCTGGTAGCTCATTCGGTTAGGGAGAATATAAAACAATCCGTGGGCTGTGATCAGGTTTCATGATTATTATATTATACTTATACCCGGGGATATAGTTCTTGAGTGATGATCCAATAATGACTTAATGACTAAGTTTCCAGGGGTTACAGGCCCGTGTGTAATCGTGGTAGCCTATGTGTATTTCTCACTTCATGCCCATCGAGTGTTTTTTGTTTCGTACGCGTTGTATACATATAGTTCAAGGAAAAAGCTATATATAATAACACAAAACGAAACTACAATAAACTATGCGATCTTTTTTCTTGACATCGTGCAAAAAATATAAAAAATTGCGACGCTCTGATTGGTTATTAATAGATCAGAAGCTAAAAAAATCGCCGTTTTAAACATCTCTGTGGGAATAAAAAATATGTTTCACATCGTAACTTATTTACGTGATTTTTGCAAACGTATTCGTTATAGTTTGAAGTGTTTCTTCACTAATAGGTTATCGACGTTTTAAACGAATCAGATTTAGCAATGAAAATATTTGCGGTTTGAAAATCGCGGGCTTCACAATTTGCCACATTCTAATTGGTTGAAAAAGACCGGCACAGAAAACATCGCCGGGAAGCCTGCGATACCGAACACATGTTAAATGTCTATCCGATATCAAATGATCAACAAGAGTACTATGGAGTGAATTTTACCAGTTTTGACCTCCTCACAGATAGGTTTTATGTTTGACTCAAATGTCTACTGATTCCAATATGTGTATTTCACTCTACCAACAAGAAAACAATCGTCCGCTTCACGAAAGCTAGGCCTGTGCAAGTCTAGTCGCCCTTTAATTGTATATGTATCTACTTAATGAAGGTATTAATTGCATTTTATATTTGTTAACAAATAATATACATTTTGTATACATGTATGATAATGATAAATGCATATTTGCCAACCTTTTGAAATTGTTAATGGAGAGAAATTGTGTACTTAAAATAACAAAATATAAATAATTATAAAAAATGTCGCATGTATATGCCCCCTAGGTAAAAAAATAACACTTTGTGTCGATCATCTTTTGAGTTGTTACTCCTCCTCCCTCGCTCAGGTCAAAGCTTTGTTAAAGCAGAAGGTAAGCAGGGCTCGCAAGCCTTTTGTCATAGTTGCGAATATTGCAGACTTAGCTGCATGTACTTATCGCATACACGACCCAGTTCTAGCCCCTAACGCAGTTTCCCTTGAGACGTATCTGGATAAGTGCCGGTTGACCAAGTTCTGATGGGGCCTAGGGAGCACTCCAAGTTGGAACGTCTCATTAGGTTGGCTCTCCACGTGGAGCGGCTTCCCAGCAAGGTTAGTTTGATGGAGCGTCTCAGCCGGGCAATTTGCAAAGCACATCTCGATGCGATAGCCCTGCTGTCGGCTACCATGTCACACCTTGTTGCCCGCCGCCGGTTGTCGGTTCGTTTTGGACTGCCAGTCGGCGATTCCTATCGGGCTACCCTTTTGGAGGCTCCCTTGACTGGCGATAATTCGTTCGGCAGGGTCCTTCCCTCAGTTCAATCTGAGATGGGGTTGGACCCGTTTGCGTCTGAGGACGCACGCCGCAGTTTTGCTGGCAAGAGCGCTTGCCGGAAGAGGCAGGCTTCTGGCTCCTTTGACTGGTGATGATTTGTTCGGCGGGGTCCTTCCTTCAGTTCGGTACGTTGGAAATCTTCGTCCCGTGGTAGAGGTTCCCGTAGAGGTCGATGCAAGGCGAAATTTTCAAGAGGTGGGAAAGGTTCCTGAGTCTTCCTTGCCCTTGGTAGCTTCTTGTCCGCTGTCTGCCGATTCTTCCATGCCCTCGGGCGCCGGAGGTTCCGCCGCTGTGGTTTTTGAAGGGCTAGATTAGCCTCTTCAAGATTTGCCAGTCGGCGGTCGGCCGTCCCATCTGTGCATAGGTTGTTCAAATGAAGATATTAATACTTGCTACATAATGTATCTGCGCAAAAGAGAATATGAAACAGAATGTTTGGAAGATGACACTACTAGTAGTTTTCTTCTCTTAACAATCAAGGACCTGCTTAACGGGTACTTTTCACTTAAACAATGTTGTCTTTGATTTAACCATTTTGATTCAAAGGAAAACAAATCCGCACTGCCAAAACGTGCATCAGTTAGTTTTCACACAAATTGTGGTGTTCTGCGTTATCACCTGTATGCTTATTTCATCTTATTAGCAATGACCTGAACTTATGTACACATGTCTTTGAATACTCAATCAATAAGTAGGTCATCTGAAATAATTGATGACCTTTCAGAAGTGTCGTATATCTATCAAAGAATCAATCAGCCTTTACTCTCAATTTTCTCTCTTGGATGACCCTGGCTGCAATGATTGGACAGGTTGGTCCAAAGAACAGTTCCTCAAAATCCATTCGTACTTGATCCCATCTCTTTTTTCTTCAGTAAATACAAAAACTACACAAAATGTCCTGTTACTGTTTTGGGTTAAGATGAAAACTGATATCTCTTGGTATCAGTGTTCCGCTCTTTTTGGCATTTCTCTGTCTCGTATTTCAAACACCGTTCATACTGTAGTACAAGCATTTAATAAGTCTACACTTCCAGTGTTCCTCGGTCCTGACCCTTTGAAAAGGGAACATACTTTCACACAACATTATTTGCAGATAGAGTGATTGCCACAACAGATTGTACAAAATATTTATATTAAAAAAGGTGTTGATCATAAGCTTCAGAGAATGTCTTAGTGTGGCCAGAAGAAGAGTAATTACCATATATTCATGAGCTAGGCGCTACCTAAATGGTGAAATTTTGGACACAGTAGGACCATTCTCTGGAAGCAAAATTAATGCAAGCATTACAAGTTCATCGTGATTTTAGAGATCTCTTGCCAGTATTAGAGGTATCTGGTATTAATACCAGTATGACCTCATATCTTAAGCCTGGTCAGAGCCAACACTCTGATCTACAGGCTAACATTAACAGGAAAGTTATTAAATCCCGATGGATTGTAGAGTCTTATCATGGCCGCCTTAAAAATCGACATTATTTAGAACTCAACTAATATCAAATTGCTTCATTGGTATAATTGAGGAAGTGCTAAAAATTGTGACTGCATATCTTATTGGGATCACCGGAAACTGACAAAGAACTCGCACAACAAATGAAGTGTTGACTTACAAAAGCAAATTGTTTGGCTCAGAGGGTGAACCAGTTCTCTCCAATACAGCCAAATCAGAATTCGTAAAGATGGGTGCATCTTCACTCACTTTTCCAGAACTCAATTTGGATTATTTGAAAACTGTAACGTTCGGCACTTACCAGTTATCATTAGCTCCAGGCCCTATCAGTAAACATCTAAGTGATGATAGAGATTATGAAATATTGGTGTATCAGCACTCTCAAGACCTTATCCGTTGTAAGATTCGTTCCAGACACAAGAGTCAGACTCATTATAATGTTTGAATTCAGTACAGCACGACACCAAATGATAATATTCCAATAAAATATTATTACTGTCAATGTCCAGTTGGTCAAAGAGCTATGGGAATGTGTGCTCATACATCAAGTATACTGTATTACCTTGGCTATCATAGCAATCTTCAAAATCCAGAACAGTTGCCCCATAGGGCTAAAAAAGATCCGACAAATCTTAATATAAGTTGTTTTCTTATGAATCTACAATTACCAGTTTGAAAACAAACTCAAAACCACGCATATTTTTCTCTTCCTACCTTTTTCCAAGTCTGCCATTCGAACACATTTCATAATCTTGCATCTTACAAAACATTATCTGTAAATGTCATCAACTGTTAATATGGCGTCTTATTTCAAATTATTTATAAACACAAAATAACCAACAAACACAAAATCTCTGAATTCCTTTGATATTGCAAGAAAGTTGTCAGGGATCTGACAACTGATTGTGCAGTAAAATGTTTGTTTTGATGGTCATCTTGAAAAGGAATAAAACAACGAATCTGTTCAAATCATCTTCCTGTTGATCAAACAAAGTGGCACAAATATTTTCTTCTTTTCTGTCAGTTTTCAGTCATAATGATAAGACTATAGAAATAGCCATGAACTCTGATGTAAAGACCATATGGTCATTTGATCCCTTCTGTGAAGATATGTTTGTCACTGGTAGTTCATGACCTAGTCCATCTATAATCAAAGTATATTTGGTATACAGAAGTTATGTAAGATACTTTTATTCTAAGATTAACACATTTTTTTGTCTGGGAAATAACATTGCTTGAGATCGCTTCTGGCTGTTGATCGGTCTGTAAATATCTAATAACTAACCATGGAAAGGTATTTGCACCATACAAGACACTTCAATGCATTGTTAGTTTGACACCATTCTTCTTAAGGGGAACAACTCCGGCTTTTTGAGAATTTCTGTTTTATGCTTCTACGAAAAACGAACCAAATTCTCATTTGAATTTCAGAGGGTGTTTTTGTTGTGATCAGGTTAAGGTCACCTCACCAAAGGAAAATTTTCCAAGGAAGACAACTTTCATCAGGATCAAAGTGATTGTAAAATGTATCATATATAAGTTTCAAATCCATTGTGTATAATTTGTTTAGTTTCTCACTCTTTTTGAATGAAGCTATGTGTCATGCATACTTTAAGCTTGTAGATAGTCACATTTTAACCATATAATTTCAATAAAAACAACTTTTGTAAGGTGTTATATATATTTAGTGATAAATTAAATATTTGTTGGGTTAGTAAGCTTTTTTTCCCTTTTTTGATATTGTTGTTATTGTTCCGAACAAGGAGTCCACAGTCTATTAGTCTAAACAGCTTAGATTTCCGCAAAGTCACGTCTACATAGTTGCATAGCCATTATGTGAGAGCTTCAACGAATTTAGCTGTTAATTGCGAAAGGGTGGGACCCCCTTAACTCATGGCGGCAGTCGTATTTGACATGGTTTAGTTTTAATAGGCTTAATTTCGTTTCATGTCATAAACACAGATAACGTCATTTAAGGACGTGCGTCCATGTACGTTGTGTCTTTGTGTTCGTGTGTGTGTGCACTCGCAGATATCGGCATATGAGGTCCGATATATGTATACACACCCACAATCCGAGGTCCTGACTACGGACCGAGGTCCAAAAACGGACCTCGCACAGTCTCTTTATTTTTCCAATATCATTCAAACATTCTAATCACCCAATTTCTGGTTTTAGAGTGTGATAGAGTCCCCTTTTTATCCACCCCGTGGCGTATCGAAGATAAAGAAAGCATTCACTTTTCAATTTGACAAATCAAAACACTTTTTGAAAGGGGCCTCAGAACTAAGCACACATTAGACAGGACTAAACATCGACATATGATGGGACCTCTTGTACATATACAAAAGATTGTGTAACCGTCCGAGACATACCATTCTATACTTTAGCTTTACGGTAATTAAAGACAAATTTGTACACGAGATGCGTCATCCGATGCTGATTCGAAAATGTAGTAGGCTACATGTAGTTGTTTCCCATTCAAAGTGTATCGGACCTGTGAGGGATCGATCGTCGGCGACCAGGTATCTCAGTTGATAGATTCCTTGTAGATTCCTTCTCCTGTTACAGTGGTGCCTGTGACCAACCCTTGTTTCAAGCATTTGGTGAAAACTTTGCAAAGGAATACCCGAACCTCGGTTGTAACTAGTTGTTGGGGAAAAGAGTCGATCGTCAGCGACAAGGCATCTCAATTGGTAGAGCGTCCGTCTAGAGTTGTGAGGACTCTGGGTTCGAATCCGGGACTGGCCGTGCGTTTTCTCATCTCCTGTTACAAAAGTATAAACCCATAATAGAGAACTGCTTTCCAAAACCGGACCTAGCGTTGTTTTCAATAATTTATCAATTCATTTAAACTAAATATTTTCTTAATTATAAAGTAGATCTGTTTTGCTTGGGTTGAAATCAACTTATCCCTTTCTTCCAATTTAAGTTCTTATCTTAATTCTTCCAAGTCCTTTAATACCATTAGTTCTCAATTCCCTTATGTTTCAAGTCTGAGGACTCAACCAAATCTCGACTAGCTGACCGCTAGTTGAAAACTTTTTTCAGGGAAAATAGAAAAACCGAAAAACTAGAAAGCTTTATCAGTATGACACAAAGTTGTTATTAATTCAACGATCTTTAAAGAGTCATCGCCCTTTGCCAGGATTTTTATCCTGTCCGGAATCTGTTTTTTCAGTTTTTGCCCAATCTTCTTAAAATTGTGTATGCTTTGTTGCTAGAATATTTTGTCGTACATTCAAATATTGAAATTCGACAGCAAGAGTGTTTGACATTCAGAGTTAATGTCATTTCTGTTATAAAATAAAACCAAACTTGGTTCAAAACTGTCAGAGTGCTATAGAGGAGGAGCCCTTTGTAGATCTGGAAATATGCAAATTAACAGAGCCGATTCGAAACCCGCCCCAAAAGACGATACTGTTTTCTTAGTGACGTTAAATATATATATACCATACAGAAAATTATGCTATTGACGGTGTTAACTCCAAAGTGTCATTTAGAGCAAGCAATCTGTTCAAAATCCAGAGCAAGAATGTCATCTGTATACGCCGCAGCGGGCCTGTTCTGAATCGAGATGAGGGGGCTTATAAACTATTGCGCATTTATGACAAGGCAGTGAAAAAGTGTAGCCGAAACGATTTATTTGCCTGGTTCGTCGTTTCGTACAACGAAAACAACTTGTCTTATAACAACTAAGTGTATTAACGCTTATAGCATAGCCGAATCGATACTGAGATTATCATGTATATTGCCACCTCGTACATATTGTACACTTTTGTGTACATACCTTTCCCTGGTCATTTGTCTGATAAAATTGATAGAATGCATACCGTACTAGTCATTGAAACGTCACACATAACCCCTAACAGGTTGTGCTACATAAACCTTTCTAAAGTCCATACTTACCAACCAGAAGAAAATGTTAATAAACTTATGACAGTATTTTTAATGACTGAACTAGCCCTCTTTAATGGATGTCACATATATTGATCCACAACATTCATCACCATTTACTAAAACGATGGCATGCTTCTTCATGCGAGTGGGGTGGCAAGTTCGGAGAATGGAAGGGACCATAGGGGTGGTGTCCAAATCTGTCTAGGTGAAAGTAAGCAGGTCAGCAAAGATTATAACAAAAGCAGCTGGACAATCACAAGCACAAATATAAACAACCTTGTCTATACGCAGAACAATTAACTATCTGTCTAAGGCCTGGGCAACTTGCACATGGTCAACGTGTTTCGGTATGTGGTTTCCAGACTTCAACCGGTGATCGCTGACAAACACTAGCAAGGGGATCCGGACCGGTGTTTTTCCTCTGCGGGAAGGTAGGGTGCGTCCGATTCCAGGAGGATGTGACTCAATGGCATGCCTCTGAGCGTCTTAATTTTAACCACTGAGCCACCGGGGCCCGATCATTATTTGGGACCAATCCGTAACCAAAATGCAAAACTTTTTGTGACCAATCCAAAACATTTTCCGTCAAAATTGCATGAAAACCAATCTGTAACGTAAACAAAATGGTTTTCCTTCATTATTGGAATTATCCTAGGGTTGTGAACATTAATACTATTTCTTTTTTATTTTTATTTTCTATTTCCAAAAACAAAAATCAATACAGTGACTATAATAATGGATCAGTAACTCATTCAGATCATAAACTAACCTATTTGTTACCATTCTTCTTTCATATCACCACTCATACCAAGAAACTTATATCACTAAAGACTGCATATGGATAGGTATTATTTCATTTAATATCACACTGTATTGCTATAAGAAAGAAGGAAGGATAAAAGGAAAGAAAAAGAAGCTGGTAAGAAAACAAAAAAGAGAAAGAAGAAAAGAAAAGAGAAAGACAGATATCAGAACAAGCATGTCATGGAAGGAAGTCAAAACAGAGCTAGATACTAATTAAAGTGAAGTAACAGAATTGTTACTGAATAATTAAGATATCAGCCTAAATCATGTCAGTTTTAGGCAAATCAACTAATTTCATCCATTTCTTCCATTCATTTAGAAAAAATGTAGACAATGATCACTTTTACTATATGAAAAACATTTTTGAACCACATAGTTTTCTTTAATTACATTAGCTAGAGTCATAACAGAGAGATTACCATGTATAGTTCTGGTTCTGTAGATATAGAATTTGATTAGAAGAAGAACTTCATTATCAATGCGATTGTAAATGCATGTGTTATTCACCAAACCAAATAACAATGTTTCTTTATTAATAGGTAATGTAATTGTTAGTGCATTTAACAACCTTTCAAAACTTGCCAGAAAATTCTGAACCTCACCACATTCCCATAACATATGCACGATTGTCTCCCTTTCTCTATTACAGAAATTACAATTAGGATTGTTTGATGAGCCTATTTTATGCGAATAAGAGTTAGTTGTTAGATTATAGTGGTAAACATTAAATTGTAGCCAACGGAGTTTAGAATTTTGAGTTGATCGAAAAGGAATACTGTATTTTTTTCCATTTCTCTTCATTATAGTCCAAGATATTCCCCCATTTTTGCTGACCAGTTATGTTATAACATATTATTTCTCAGGAGTAAACGGTAGAAGTCCTGCGACCTTTTTTTTCCCTTAAGGATTAGCTCAAGATTAAGAGGAATAATCGGAAACGTCAATGTTCTACTTGGAGATGTAAAAGGGTTCAAGTATTTCTTAATACTTTGGATTACTCCATAATACTGTAAATAATTTGTTATTGTACCAGACACAGTACGGATTTCATTCAAATTATAAAAGGAAAACGTTCTATTGTCTTTTATTAAGTCATTCACTATACCAATTCCTGCATCGAACCATTTTTTAGAAAATTGGTTGGTTATTAACAACAACGTTTTTGTTAAACCATAACGGAGTTTTAAGTATCAACTCCTCATCATCATTAATATTTCTAACAAGTTCTTCTTTAACTCTAAGATTAAACCAAGCCTGAAATACATCGTCCCATAAAATATTTTTATATTCAGTTTTCGATCCGTGTAAATAATCATTCCCACATTTAGATAAAAGCTGAACGTCTACATATTTTTTTAGAATTCATAGCCGTTTACCAAGTGAGCTAAAGATTCTCCTGATCCACCCTAGCTTAAGAGCTTCTTTATATTTCTTACCATGAACAATTTTAGACCTCCTTCAATGAAAGTTTGTACAATTACCTCTCTCTTAACTTTATCTGTCTTACTATTCCATAAGAATTGAAAAGGACTGAGTAAAGTTTTTTTTTATAAAAACATCATCAGGATTGGGTAATGCAATAAAAAAGTTGACTGTGAGATAAGTACAGATTTTATTATACTAATTCTCCCTAAAGGAGTAAGAGATATACGGCTCCAGCACTTGATAAGATATTTGAGTTTAACAAGATTTTTTTATCGTAGTTCAGTTTAGCTATTTTAAAAAGGTCTACATGGAATTCTAATCCTAAAAGATTGAAACGTTTCACTCCCCAGTTTAAGTTCAGTTCAGGTAAAAGAACGTCCTCGCTATATTTTTTACTCCCTATCCATACAATCAGTGTTTTATCTAAGTTGATTTTAAGACCTGAAAGTTGTTTATATACATTTAGTTCCTTAATTGATTCCCTGAAAGAGCATTCTATGCCATTTAAGATAAAGGAAGTATCATCTGTATATTGCGAAAGAAGGATTGGACAATTATCAACATGTATGCCTTTTATACTTCTGTTATTTCTAATTCTAACAGCTAAATTTTTGCACAGAGTATAAATAAATATGGTGCGATTGGGTCCCCTTGACGACAACCGCGTTTAATCTCGGAAAAAGCAGACATTGGTCGCCAGTTCTTTATAAAGTGTCTGGGTTTGTCACCCTTAGGCAAACATGTAATTATACTTTGCCTCTGTGTAACAGAAAATTGATTGATCATAAATCTATAATTGATAGACCTAACAACAAAGTTCTCCAAATCTTTCCAAAAACACTTAAAAATCTATTGTGAACCCATCAGACCCCGGACTTTTATTATTCTTCATACTTTTTAGAGTGTCGGAGGCCTCTTTAAGAGTAATAACTCCTTCAAGACTAACAGAATCAACATCACTTAATTTTGGGACATGACAATTCTTCAACAATTGTTCTAAATTTGGATCAGCCACTTCATTATCTACTATATATAACTGCTCATAAAACGATTTCACTTCCCTTAAAATATCATCTTGTTCTGTTAACATTTCTCCATTATCAAGCTGTAATTTTGGAATAATTTTATAAGTACAAGTTCAGTTCTCTAAATTGAAAAAAATAGTTTGAAGGTTTTTTTTTCCTTCTTCAATCCACTTTGCCTTTTAGCGAATTATACTTCCATTACTCTGATGTAGTCTTATATCTTCCAATTCCTTTTTCTTTTTATTAAGTTCGTCTATGTTTACATTACTTTGATCTTCAAGAGATCTTATTGCTTTGCTTAACACATTCTTCCTTTAAGTTCTGTTGGGTTTTTGTATAAGAAGAATACGAAATGGTTTTACCCCTTAATTCCATCAATAGAGTTTCTAAAAATAATTGGTCATTGATATCAAATTCTAAATCACCATTTCGAGAATATTTTACATAATCAGGTTGGTATACAGGGAGGCAGTATTGCAGTTTAATGTTTGTAATTGTATTAATAAGATTAATATAATCCTGGTCATGTAATAAGGAATTGTTGAATTTCCATAGCCCCTTACATTTCAGTTAATATAATTTAATCGGAAAAGAATGATCAGATCTATAGTCAGGCTCTATGGTTGTTTCAGAAGTACTAGGTAAGAGGCTTCCAGATACTAAACAGAAATCTAAGCGAGCCTGTTTCACAGGTAGAGCATAAACATTATATTACGTAAAGGCGGATGTTAAACGTCAGTGTCCCTGACAATAAGAATAAACATTAGACTGTTTAAGTAATTCAGTATGAGCAAAACCTCACGGCGAACCACGCTTCGATACCGAGTTTAACAGTTTTCCCAACTTTGTGAAGGGTTCACAGTTGTTTCTGAACTGATCAGCTGCAAACAAATGCTGTAATATAACTATCGAGTATTTCTCAGTTCGACTTGTTACTTGTCTCGGTTAGAGTATACTTATACCTAAGTGATATTGTAGCTTAAAGTGACATCATACCTACTGTGACGATCTCGGTCCGTCATATTGAAAAGACCAATCCGTAACGGGTACACGACAGTAAACCAATGAAACGGTATGGCAAGGCAACTTAACATTTATTCAAGGAGCAATGTCGATCCTGTATTTCAAAAAAATATATGAAATATCTTATATAGTATATGAGATATCTCATATAATATATAAGATATCTTATATACTATATAAGATATCTTATATAATTAAAGTCTCGTTACTAAATAAGATATCTTATATAGGAACGAGATTTTAACAAAATGTCGAAAATGAAGTCTCCCCGTCCGGAATATCTCGAGGATCTACGTAGGCACAGTAGGCTTGTTGTAACAACATGTGTTCCTGTCGCCGCCATTATGTCTGAGCCCTCTTCAAGAGTGCGGGAAATGGCAGCCTCTGCTTTGGCCGCTATAAGAGAGACAATGCGAGCTAGGCCTAGGGAAAATCCAGCCCCCGTACCATCCCTCCCCGCCATTGCGCCCAATGCAATCCTGAATGTGCTCCGAATGATTCTCGAGGGAGAAATTAGTTTCTGGTCTTTAGTGCCACGAAATCTCATTCTATATCAGATATCTTATATAGCAACGAGATTTCAATTATATAAGATATCTTATATATTATATGAGATATCTTATAAAGAAAATTAAATGAGATATCTAATATGCGATATAATATATCTTATATAGTATATATGATATCTTATATACTTATATAAAATATCTCATTTAATTTCTATATGAGATATCTCATATAGGATATAAGATATCTTATATCGTGGCAATAAAAACCAGAAACTAATTTCTCACTCGAGAATCATTCGGAGCACATTCAGGATTGCATTGGGCGCAATGGCGGAGAGGGAAGGTACGGGTGCTGTATTTTCCCTAGGTCTAGCCCGCCTTGTCTCTCTTTTAGCAGCCAAAGCAGAGGCTGCCATTTCCCGCACTCTTCAAGTGGGCTCAGACATAATGGCTGCGACAGGAACACGTGTTGTTACAACAAGCCTACTGTCCCTACGTAGATCCTCGAGATATTCCGGACGGGGAGACTTCATTTTCGACATTTTGTTAAAATCTCGTTCCTATATAAGATATCTTATTTAGTAACGAGACTTTAATTATATAAGGTATCTTATATAGCTATATGAGATATCTTATATATTATATAAGATATCTTATATAGAAAATTAAATGAGATATCTTATATACGATATATGATATCTTATATAGCATCTCATTTAATTTCTATATAAGATATCTCATATAGTATATAAGATATCTTATATATTATATAAGATATCTCATATACTATATAAGATATATCATATATTATATGAGATATCTTATATACGATATAAGATATCTTATATAGTATATAAGATATCTCATATGCTATATAAAATATCTTATATAATTCGATGAAATACAGGATCGACATTGCTCCTTGAATAAATGTTAAGTTGGCTTGCCATAAAACGGGTCCATAGCAGGTTAATATGCAGGCAATTCTATTGATTTTTAGAAGTTCTACGCGCCGTTTTATATAATACAAAGTTAAAATAAAATAAAAGTACTGTTTGGATTTGGGCCTGTATGGCAGGTTTTAATTTTACGTAGGAGTAAGGTCGCCTTCTACCTTTGAGCTAGAGGGAATTTCCCTTTAGCTCAGTGGTAGAGCGTCCGACTAGGTTCCTAGCGATCGAGGGTTTGATCTTCGGTGGAAGCACACTGTTCTCTTTCCTGTTACAGATGGTGTCTGTGGCCCTCCCTGTGGTGACAGGAAGTTTGAACCTGGGTTGTGGTGTTCGAGGGGATCACATTTAAAAAGTGGTGAGTAGTGTGGCAGGTTTTAATTATACATAGGCTGAAGGTTGCCTTCTAACTTTGAGTTTCGATCTAGAATAGGTAAAACTTTATTTGTTCTGGTCTCGGTACAGGTGAGAGTGATTCTGAGGTTTGTTTTACCATACCAGTCATAATTGAATTTGCCTGATATGACTTATTTTGAAACACAATGCATGTTCAGAGCAAACAGGATATCATTTTCAAGTGAAACATTTTATTTCATGTGAGAATTCAAGAAATATATGCAACACATTACTTTCCTTTATTACAGGTATATTCTTCATTTTAATGTTCCCAGTACAAATAAAATCTCTTAAAAAACATAAAAAACAGTACTTAGTCAAATACCATATAAACTATCCAATATGAGCACCTTTTCAGGTATTACAACCCATAACTGTTAATTTTTTTTACCGCTCGCTCCAAAATTTACCAAAATACAAAAATACAAAAAAATATAAACATTTCACCCTCTCGAACCTGTTTTTTTCCAAAAAAAAAATCAAATTGGTGTGGCCTAATATAGTCGATTCTCATATATTTAGTATCTGGTTTAACTTACAGTTTTAAAATAAAACAGGATTCGCCGTACCTCCATTCAACGGGATTTTAAAAAGGATTTCAGGATACAAACACTTGTTGATTTATTTCAGAATACCAAATAAGCGTTGGTTTATTAATACATGGCATTGATGCGCAGAAACCTCGTTGCGAGAAGGATCGGGCATAGTATATTTACTACCGTTTCAATTAGTGCATTATATATCTGACTCATCAATCCATTACAATATATACATGTCAACTATTAAGCTTCACTTAGCGGAATAATATAGTATAGTATTTTAGTATATTCAAGCATGAAGTCACAAAGCGTGATGTCATTTCAAACTACGACTACGATTTTATATATTTTTGGAGAGAGAGAATAGTTGACGATGGAAATTATATTAAATGTTTTCACAATAAACAAAATAATGAAGTGTTAATGAAATAAATTAAAATGTTAATCAAATTTAACCCATATTTTCGAATTTATAATAAAACAAAGAACGAAAATGAAAAACACACCAAAGAAAAGCAATGTACACTAAAGTCCGTGTTCGGCTAGGAAAGATATTGCATTTTTTAGGTAAACGTCAAATTGCAATAAAAAAAAATCACTGCAATGCATTTCATTGAGGTCCCCTAAATAGCTACCGAAAAGTCAGAAAATAATCCAAGTAGTAGAAGGGTGCCTAATTTCTAGAGCTGTGCGGGGCCATTTCTCATTGATGCCGCGCTAAATATCAAGCTGATAGCAGACTTGTATAACGTACATCTGCCAACTAGTGAGGATCAACACCCAGGTGTTCCATGTGGAGTAGCTAATAACTACTGAAGTTCCCTCTGGAACAACTACTAACGAACAGCAACTTCCTGATCTTCATTGTGATGTAGCAATTGAGGTAGAGCAGATTCCTGAAATTAATTGTGATGCAGCACATGTAGAACAGCAACCTCCAGAAGAGTTATATGGAGTAAGCAAGTGGGGGAGGCCATTCTTCCGAAGTTCAGTTTCCTTGTGGCACAGAGGTAAATGAACATGCAACAGATACAAGGAAGGAACAAGATATCGAAGAAACAAATTTGGGAGTAGCACAAAAGCTGTATGATAGACTCTTGTCTGCCACAGCATTGGTAGATGAAATATGCTCCTCTGAAATCATTAAACAAATTCTTAGGCAAATAAAGGCCAAGAAGGAGACCATGACCACACGAACAGCAGTTCTCTGGTTGCAGATTATGGACATGATAGACATTTTGCGCAAGTTTATCAAAGCTGAACAGGAAACTGGGAGCTTCATCTGCAGGCTATCCACGCTACCATACTTTGCCGCTTCTGGACACAACCTGTATGCTAAATCTGCCTATGTCTACTTGCAAATGATGGGTGAATTACCACACACACACCCGGAAGTCTACAGAAGATTCCGAGAAGGGTATCACGTAGTTAGGAGAAGTGATCGCTACTGGGCGGGACTGTCTACTGATCTCATCATAGAACAGGTGTTAATTAGAAGTTTAAAGACAAGTGGAGGCCTCACAAGGGGCAGTGGTATGTCCGAAATCCAACCTACTGTTTGGCTTCTGTCAATGCCAATACGTGCAGAAGTAATGGACGCAATGCAAGATCTTACTAATGCTTACCTCTTCACAAGTGAGCAACATAAAGATGCATCAAGTACCAGACAGAGTAGGGATCTTAGCGACACGCTAGCAATACTGAACTACCTCAATCAACGTAATCCATTCAGTCCAGATACTACTCTGCGCAGTATAGCAAATGGAATGACTGCAGATAAAACTGTAAATGTAGACCAATCCAAAGACGTCGGTAACAAGATACTGAACTCCATGGCTGGAACGAAAGTGGATAAACATTCATTCAAAAGAAGTGATCAAGCAGTGACATTAGGAGCTAATAACTACTGAAGTTCCCTCTGGAACAACTACTAACGAACAGCAACTTCCTGATCTTTATTGTGATGTAGCAATTGAGGTAGAGCAGATTCCTGAAATTAGTGACATTAGGAGCAAGGACTGCTGTAAAGATCGGCGATGAATCTGTTCATGTGGATCCACAGCTCCTTTTCCAGAGACTAGTCATTGTCAGTAGAGAACGTGAAGATACTTTAGCATCAGTTTTCAGTTACGAGTTATGCAGTCACCCCCTGTCCTGTTTGAATCCTCATGTCTCCCATTAGAAGCCGACAAACCAGTCCTAGCAGATGCACTTTGGAAAGTGTTTGAACATGAGCTGACACGAGAGCAGACACTACCCAGTGGTAATGTTCATTATGTTTTGGATGGTGGTGCCCTACTTGGGACGTGGGAGCACTTTCAACAACATATGCCAGCTATATGTCAATTATGTCAGCAGCAAATATGGAAGGTCAACAGTTGTTTTGATGGCTATCAAGGCGGTCCCTTAATCAAGGACGCAACACATCGTAGACGACCAGGAGGTTGTCAAGGCCTGACTGTCAACTTTGCAGAGGACATGGTAATCAAATCCAAGAAAGACGAATTTCTTGCAAATGAAGTTAACAAGCAACGCTTCATAAACCTACTCAGTTCCAGGCTCGAAATGCATGGTTGCACTGTATCTCATGCAAGAGGAGATGCTGATCTATTTATTGTAAGTACAGCAGTAGAAGCAGCTAAGTTTAAAGACACAGTTCTTGTCGGGGATGACACAGACCTTCTCATCTTGCTGATTATTCTACGCTGATTTGAATGCAAAGGACGTCATTTTTGCACCTGGGCCCAAGGCAAACTCCAAGAAGAATCGAACATGGAATATCGAACAGCTGAAGGAAACTCTAGGAAGTAGTGTGTGTGGCGATATTCTCTTTGTCCATGCGCCTCTGGGCTTCGACACAACGTCTCGCATATTTGGACTGGGGAAAGGCGTAGCACTGAAGAAAATCATGAAGATTGACGACTTCTGTGAGCTTCCCAAGGTGTTTGTCAGCATCAGACCTGAAGAAGACCATTATTACAGTTGGAGAGAAGGCACTTGTATGCCTGTATGGTGGTGACTCAACAGAAGATCTAAATTCTTTGAGGTACAGAAGATATTGCGTAAAGGTATCATCAATCTCGTCTACCTTAGAAGCAAAGACTTTGCCACCAACTTCAGCAGCAGCAAAGTTCCACAGTCTGCGTGGTTACTATCAGATATTAGAATGGAAAGGAATGGCAGACGACCTGACACCTGGAGACTGGGGTTGACAGGTCACGGATGGGCAGTATCTTCCAATACAAACTGATAAACCACCAGCACAAGCATCACTCCTTAAAGTCATCAGATGTGGATGCAAGAAAGACTGTGCAACCAAGAAATGCACGTGCCGGAAGTATGGCCTCCAATGTTCAACAGCCTGCACTGATTGTCGTGGCACTAGTTGCACCAACTCACCACCACCAGACCGAGAACTTGATGCTACTACTGACCAGCGTGCCACATAAATGAATGTTTGTTGGAGACTACCAACTGTAATAACAACTGAACTGAGATTTTAAACCAATATAGACATACATTATAGTTGCTCTGGAATGTATGGTGGATATGTATGTGTTTATGCAAACTAAAGAACCTAATTATGATATATTTGAAAATTTAGAAATATTTTACAACATGAATAAGTATTGTCGCAATTATTCTGATATTACATAGGAAAAGAATTATGATTATAAGCAATTCTCTACACAACAAAATGCCTTAATTGGCAGCCATTTTGAATTTATACAAATTAAGACACTCAATTAGGCACATGTAACCTTGTGCAAACAAAAGCATTCTTGAAAATAACATTTAAGACATTCAAAGTACACTAAAAGAATTCTTAAAGGTATGTAAGGTGAACATTTTGACTAAATCTAGCAGAAAACAGTAGAATTGGCGGCCATTTGTATTTATGTAAATTTGACACACTTCCACTACACGGATTTTTTCGGACTTTTAGTATGTCATTTTGGGGACCTTACTAAAAAGCATTGCAGTGAAAATACATTTACATAGTAACAAAATACATTTACCTCCTACCCATCTTCTGTCCTACTGACGCACACTCTCATACATACATGTAATGACTATGTAACACAGCCTCTAATAACTCTAATAATAGTGATCACTTGGATGTTTGATCCTAAGTTCTAAAACTAAGGGGAGGTAAACTAGTAGAAAAACTTAAGGGCTGGTAGCCAGTCTTAGCCGTTTGATTTGCTATCATATTTATTGGAATTGTATTAAATTGGTTGAACAATACTCTAAGGTACAATGTATATGCATGTAATTATGAAGTATGATATTAGGATAAGATGAATTATTACATTAAAGTGAAAAGAGATTTTCCCCGTACTAATAGTGGTGGACATGTGTTGTATTATGTTGGTTGAGAGTGGACTAGCCGTGTAGCTCAAGTTTAAAAATGTACAAGGGCTCAACAGTTATCGAACTTGGTTACGGATATGAACGTCAGAGTTGCCTCTCTTCTACTTCTGTGATCAGTACACTTGTAAAAAGTAGGATTAAAGACATATACGAAAAGTTTGATATTTGATATTTCTGTTAATGGAGTGTTAAAAAAACATTTACCAACAGATTTATACATTTTAAATTATTTTTAAAAAAATAGAGTAAGCAAGTTCATAATTAAAATGTATAGAGGTTAGTTCAATAGCAAGTACGAAATACATTTTTCAAATTTGTGTACAAGTAACATTCACGCTAATTTCGAACACTTGTGAATGTGTTCTTTTACACACTTAAATAGTACGCTTACACACAGATTTAATAGTGCCCTGTGCTTCTTCCATTTGTATGTAGTACAGTATGATGTAGCAACACAACCTTATTCATATTATATAAGTTCAGCCACTGTTACGGAGGGCAGGATACAAGTAATAAAATTAATACTAGTAGAATGGCTCCAGACTAACCAATGCAAGTAGTTTTATCAATAACGTTTATTTGAAGAAAATACAATGTTCATTTTCTTTTAAAAGTTTTTTCACGAGGTTTTCATATCGAGGATTGCACGTTTTTTGTATCTCGTTCCGTTACAGTTCGTACGACTCTTTCATCTCATATCTGTACAGTACGTACGTCTTATTGATCTCGTTCCTGTACAGTTCGTACGACTTTTTGATCTCGTTCCTGTACAATTCGTACGACTTTTTATCTCGTTCCTATACAGTTCGTACGCCTTTTTATCTCGTTTCTGTACAGCTCGTACGATTTTTATCTCGTTCCTGTACAGATCGAACGACTTTTGATCTAGTTCCTGTACAGTTCGTACGCCTTTTTATCTCGTCATGTACAGTACGTACGCGTTTTTATCTCGTCCTGTACAGTTCGTACGCCCTTTTGTTTCGTTCCTGTGAAGTTCATACGCCTTTTTATCTCGTCCTGTACAGTTCGTACGCCTTTTTGTCTCGTTCCTGTATAGTTCATACGCCTTTTTATCTCGTCCTGTACAGTTCGTACGTCTTATTGATCTCGTTCCTGTACAGTTCGTACGACTTTTTATCTCGTTCATGTACAGTTCTAACGACTTTTTATCTTGTTCCTGTACAGTTCCTTCGCCTTTTTATCTCGTTCCTGTACAGTTCGAACGACTTTTTATCTTGTTCCTGTACAGTTCGTATGACTTTTTATCTCGTTTGTTCGACTTTTGAACATGTACAGTGTGTACGACTTTTCGCAAAAGAGAGTAACATGATATAAGTGCGGTAAACTATGTTTATGAAGACCTCAGGTTTAATGCCGTATTGCAGACTAACGGTTCTATATACATGTACCATTTTAATGTGAGGTTTACTCAACGCTACTGTTTTTAGAAACATCAGGTCAATATTCACTTTATGGCGTCATTTCAATTATAACGTCACAATGTTTTTAGCCAAATGCAGAACATTTCTCCGACCAATTTCCATACGTGCCTTCTTGTTAAAAGATTTTAACTACATGTTCATCTAGTATTATACAGTTATGGACTATACATACATGAAATTTTGACAAAACGCTGTCAGGTTCTGACGATGTTATTATGGCCAGGTCGCACGACAAACCTTTCTCCTGCAAGTACAGCTTAAATACTCTAACGGCTCCTTCCGTTGCAATTGCCTTTCGTGGCCTTTCGTGTATTGATAGATTTTCTCTTCCAAATCTGTTTGAAAATCATCTTTTCTGACGGTGGCAAATCGTTGATTGAACAAACTGTCAGCTATCACCGATGCCATTGTTGTTGTAAAGGAAGCGGTCGGATTGCCCGGAGGTTAAGGTTATTTCCTGGTTCTATATTTAGAATTAAATATTCACCAAATTTCACGAAAACCGATGAATATTACACAATGATTGTATAACGATAGATGTGTATGGGCACATCTCTCAATAAGTAAGCTGAAATGTGTGGACAAAACAATGACACTCGTTGATAATACGATACAAATGGACCTTGTACAGACATGACATTCCAACAACTCTCACGGGTCGTCTTTAACACATTAAGTTCGTATATCTCAGCAAGGAAGTAATTTGCACCAGTATTCGTCATTGGTCCCATCACGGCAAATTCATATTTGTGCAGACGAATTATCAGAATGAAATATGTTTCAATTAGCATTAACATTTTGCTTCCTGCTTTGAAAACAAATCACTACTCTCCATCTTACAATCTCTGAAAACATCCGTTGCCCCCAGCAATTGTAAAACACGTCATCATTTATAGTGCTGACAAAATCCTTATTGACACGTCGCTTGTTTAATGACTTGCAGATTTTGTGTCCATTTAAGAAAATATGTACGTTTTCCTGCTAGAATGCCCCCTAACTGAATGTATTTTTTGTTACTATGGTAACGTTCTGTATGAAAAGTTGTTAATATATTTACATTTATTTATATGGTAACTTACTGTATGTATACAAGTTAATATGGTTACTAAACGGTCTCTAGATATTAAATTATTTCGAGAAAAAATAGCTATAGTTGTAAAATGCAGTTGAGAAATCCTTAATACAAACTTAGGGGCTGGTATAACGTAGCCAGTCTATTAACGTCACTTTGATGACATACTGTATGTCCATTCTATACTTGTAGATATGGTAGCCAACTCTATGTATATACTTGTTACTATGGTAACGTATTGTGTACTTTGGTCATATTGTAACTTACTGCATGTATGTACAAATGTATACCTTGTTACTATAGTAACATACTGTGGGTATTGTGGTTAATTTTGTAACTTACTGCATGTATGTACAAATGTATACTTGCTACTTAAGTAAAATACTGTGTGTAGTGTTGTCAATATTATTCAATTATAGCCTTTGGCTGAGGTCAATACCTGGATTTATCAACCCGAGCAAAAATATTTTGATCGAGGACGCAGTCCGATGTCAATATATCTTTTTTCAAAAAAAACAGCATCAAAACTTCGGCAGCGGGACAGTGCATTGTTTGGAGACACGTCATAATTCTATTTTTAGAAACACCCAGTTCTTGAATCAAAAACATGCGTTCCAAGACAATATCGGTTTTTATCGGTGGACACGTGATTCACTCTGGCCAATCGCTTGTTTGGAATAATATGAAAAAATTGGACTGTTACTGACTGCATGAATGTAAATATGTATACGTTCTACTATAGTAACATACTGTGTGGTCATTACTGTAACTTACTGCATGTATGTATAATTAACACTATAGTAACATACTGTATATATACTTGTACATAACTATAGTGACCTATTTGTTACTATGGTTACTTATAATTGACTCTGTTGCATACTTCTTTTGGTATTCTCATGTGTGTTATTTTCCAGTATGACGCCTAACTTCATGTATACCTTCTATATGGAAACTAACTGAATTTAGGGGCCGCGGTGACCAAGTGTTGAAGACTACATGTACCACTAGCCCACCACCACTGGGTCGCACCAGGTACTGTCCGCAGGTCGGTGTTTTTTTCTCCGGGTTCTCAAGCTTTCCTCCACCACCAAAACCTGGCACGTCTTTAAGTGACCATAGCTATTAATAGGAGGTAAAACACAAAGAAACCAAACCAAATATCTGTATTGTAACGTGCGAGAAGCTATTGAACACACTAGGTGTTACTTAACTAAAGAGAGAGTCCCACATGATATCGCATCACTAGAAAATCCAGGAAGTTGTTCCCCTTTTAAATTGACTTATACGCTGTTCCCTCCTTCAAAAAATATCTTGGCATAGAAAATATGGTGTGTCCTACCTGTACCAAATAAATACACCTTCATTAGCCAACGGGGACTAATTTTTACAAGATATATATCCTAGGGTCCCGTAGTAGCTACATAAACCAAATGTAACGTGCGCGAGGGCACAACCAACGACCAAGGGCAACATGATGTATATCGCATTGTAAGGCAGTATTTTCCCATAGTATCTCTTGATATTTGATGATAAGATGAGGATATGGGGTGGGATGGCTAAGGAAAGCTGCCATCTTTGAACAAACGAAACGTGTACCAAATTGTATGGACGCGTATATACTAAAAGGGTCATTGACGCCTCACCGCTTAAACACGTATCCGTACGGTTATTAAAGTATAAAGAGCTGTTTTCACTCCTTTTATCGTTATAGGTGCTACATCTGAATCGAAATCGGCGACACTCTTTACTTTGCGGAACGATTAAGGACCCCGGTACTATCTTTGTAAACCACTTGTACTCCAGAGGGACTAAGAAGTTTAATATCTACGCCAATCCATTCAGTACCAAAATGTATGACATTATACTTTCTCATAATTTGTACAGACAATAACTAAAAACATTTATCACCAAAGTGGGAACTAACGTATCTAACATTAAGAGGGTATTATGTAACTGTCGCATAAAAAAAATAAAAAAAAAAAAAAAAATTGTCACGCGTATGTTGGCTACAGTGTTATTATCTATAGTAGCAAAGATCCTGATTATAAACGGAATATACACTGTAAACCTATACGGTTCTCCTTACTTAGTTCTACAAGTATATTCTCTTTATTGTAGCTTATACCATACTTTCCTCTACTAGTGCGAGAAAATATTTACAAATACATCATTTTGATGCAGTCTCAACGTAAGAAAAGAATAAACAGGGACTTTTACCGATTGAATGCCTATTGCAAACGACTCAACATTAACCTAATGCCTTCCTTAATTCACACATTGACTCCGTGGTTCGTGTGTGGTGAATTGATTATAAGAGTATTCTGGGGGGAATCCATGTGCATCCACTGTTGGTTTTTACTTAGATTACTAATTACAACCTTTCAATGTTAGGGCACCTTACTGTAACTAATTTTATGATGCAAGATTACAACAAATGTTAGTACCAAAATGTACATTTTTCATTCATAAATATTTATAAGTAAAAGCCTAGGACACAGTGCAATAACCAGAAAGAAAGGTACATATTGTATATACTGTTAAGTGTTCACATCACATGTTGTATATACTGTTAAGTGTTCACATCACATGTTGTTTATACTGTTAAGTGTCCACATCACATGTTGTATATAATGTTAAGTGTTCACATCACATGTTGTATATAATGTTAAGTGTTCACATCACATGTTGTATATACTGTTAAGTGTTCACATCACATGTTGTATATATTCTTAAGTGTTCACATCACATGTTGTATATAATGTTGTATATACTTTTAAGTGTTCACATCACATGTTGTATATATTGTTAAGTGTTCACATCACATATTGTATATATTGTTAAGTGTTCACATCACATGTTGTATATAATGTTAAGTGTTCACATCACATGTTGTATATAATGTTAAGCGTTCACATCACATGTTGGATATACTGTTAAGTGTTCACATCACATGTTGGATATACTGTTAAGTGTTCATATCACATGTTGTATAAACTGTTAAGTGTTCACATCACGTGTTGTATATAATGTTAAGTGTTCACATCACATGTTGGATATAATGTTAAG
>NW_018405801.1:1473046-1487736 GCF_002113885.1 Mizuhopecten yessoensis
GAAAGTTAGATTTGAAATTGTTTCGATTTTCCCCCGGAACAAATTTCGCGCATGGATAAATACAGTGAACACCGTGAATGGGACCTTGACCTCCACGAGGGAGTTATTTTTGGAAGTTAATTCGAACTTTTCTCTTTGCTCGTTTTGTGAAGAATCCAGGCGTGAATGTATTTGTTGATTGTATGGGAACCCGACAACAATCGGTTGATTCTATAACAGTATCGTTATTTGACATGTCGTCTGAAACTGAGGAACCGTGGATCGGAGACGCGTGAAAATGATAGCGTTTGAAGTGAGTGATCTAGCGACGGAGCACAGGTTCGTTACAAATGTCTGAAATGACGAATGTTTATGTGTGCTGTGACTCATCAGTAGGTCTGTAACATATGTGTCAGTAGGTCTATAGAATATGTGTATTTCAGACATTTATAACGAACCCCTGTTGATCAGTGCAGTGTGACAGACGATATTTCTGATAAATTGCTTGAGCGTTAAAATTGTTTTCATTGCCGGCATTGGTGTTTTCAACCGATGTGCATTTTGTACGATATTGCAGACCTTGGTCTTGTTTTCGTTGTAATAAAGGTGTTTTTTTTATTTTATTTTTTATTTTGCACATAAAGTTACAATGACATTATCAAATCTCACAATGCCCAGCGATATTTCAGCACCCGTCATGTTTATTTACATTGGGCATTGTAGTTCCGGTCAGTGTTGTAATTAATACGCTAAGAATTGTGTCTCGTGCGGCATGGTAATTATGTCTCGTGCGGCATGGTAATTAAAGGCCCATCAACGACACAGCTCTCAAAGAGGCTATATAGTGACAATGCCATGCAAATGTAAATATTTATGTGTAATTTGTATAAATAGAGAATAATACATGTTGTATATCTTGAAGAATATGTACTTGACGTAAATTATTCTTGGAAAACATTGTAAGTATACTCTGCAAAATGAAAATATGTACATATTGTACTAATAAAAAAGATGCAGAGAAAAGAAAAAATCAAAAAACATATGGGAATGTACTATTAGGGTATTCCGTACTAACAAACAGGTGCCCTATTATTCATTCCTACATGTTTGCAACCATTCATCTAGACGAAGAACAAAGGAAGAAGAAGAATCCAGACGTGCCCGCTATTCTTTATTGAGCTAGTGTACATTGAATAACTTTTTAATTTTCTTTATGCGTTTTTTCCGTCCTGCAAGGGTTCGCCTGCCAACCAAGAGACACAGAGAGAGAGCGAACGTCCAATGGAGGGGATACCTGAAATCAGAAGGTACATAGTCAGAAAACAAAACAAGAGGAGTTAATTCTGTCACACATACACGTCTACTGTAAACAGGGGGATATAATTCAGACTGTAACACTAAAATTGATGACGTCACACTCAATACACACATGATGAGTTGATGAGGAGGTGGGGTTGCTTAGACGCCATATTGGATCCAAGATGGCAGATTTCCTTAGCAACCCCACCCTACATCCTCATCTTATCATCAGATATGTATTTCTATTTTTTTAGCTCAAGGTTTGTACATTGTCCAGTATCCAATGTCTAGGTGTATAATCCGATGACGGCCCACCTAGTGGGTCAAACAATGTAACATAATCTGGGTTAAATTTGCCGAGACTCCCTATTTGATGTTGTCTGGTCTGAAACCAATATACATGTATATATAGGTCTCATAAGCAATAACGACAGCATGACCCAATATTAGTACTGGATCCGAACAAACAAATGCTGGTTAGATTCGTATTACTTAAATAGATATATGGGCAAAGAAGTAATAACGACAGTGCAGAGTATATAAACTCTTTATCTGTTTGTTATTTTTGTACCTTCTTTAACGTAATGTTGTTTGTAACGTACGTTCCTTTACATTTCCTTGCTAGCATGCCTTTTCTGTACGTACTTTTAACTACCTCTGCTTGATAGACATACGACTGACACTTTTGCCAAATTGGTTTCGCAACTTTTATTACAGCGATCCCGTATCATCCTTGTCCATTAGTCACGTTATTCGCGGTCATTAGCACGAGCTGGTCTGCTGGTAACATGACAGGGTGTGAACTCTATAACTCTATATTGGTGAGGATAAAATATAGAATAGCCTGCTAGTCTGGTCATTAGTTATTTTAAGCCAATTTTTCTCTAGAGAACAAAGTAACGATTCAAACATTTGATTCATGTGGTAAACTCAACCAAACGTTGTTCTGATCGAGATCGAAACAATTAAATGAACTGAATGCGATAAAAGCGTAATAAGCTATGGAACCGTCATGCTAACTTTGATGCTTAAGCTGACAGCAGCAAACATATAGGTTATCGCCTCCCTACTCTAGAATCGGAGCCGTAAATTCACCTCCGCGTCCGGACCCAGACATGATATTCACGGACCAATGATTCGTCACTTCCGCTTCCTACTCATCGCTTCCTCATGGAGTGAGTTTGACCATATAATGTGATCATATGCTTCAAACTTCCGTTTCCCAATTAACATTAACCTGAATTTATAGATCTGGCCTTTTAACATGAGTACGAAAGAACCATTTATTTTCTCTATTTAATGGCGTTTTGTTTTAAAGAGAAATACCAGTCTAAAACTTAAATGTCAGGTTTTCAAAAAGAATCCGATTATAAAATGTCTTTTACAGCAGACAATATATAAAATGCACGATTTTGAGATACATTATATCGTCTTCCATCCCATTTTCCCACTCGCACGTAATCAATCAATGACTGACTCACTGACTCACTGACTCATTCACTAACTCACTGACTCACTGACTCACCCTCCCACTCACTCGATCAATGACTCACCCAATTAATCAATCAATTACATGTGTCATCATTGCTATTTGCCGTGTTTTTCTGTACTATGGTTGTTATGAAATGCCGGTAACCTAAATAACGTTTTGAGTAAAGTACTTGCTTGGAGCGTGAGAAAAGGCGAAAAACACGTTTCAAGTAATATCCTTGTGTGAAAACAACTGGCGTTGGTTGGTTGAAAAAGTCGCTCAATACAACTTTAAACCTCTCGATATTACTTAACTGCAAATGTATATTGGTTTGTGGAAACTGGTGGCCGTTTCTAAATTACAATGTTTATGCAGGTACATAAATGTAAGGAAAAACGAAATCATTCTTTTCTACTATGTTTTATTGAATCGGGCAAAGTGTTAACATGTTTATTTTCACGGTTGTTTTTTCTATTGTTGGTTAGAGTGCTTTCAATTTCAAAAGAGAACGTCGTTTTGTTTTATTATTTCAAGTTCAATTATTGATAAAATAAGCAAGGTAGCTAGTTTATTTCCATATATTTACATTTGAATGGTATTGTCAATAGATAACATATTCCGTCTTTGCATATTGCAGAGTTATCTTCTCTTGTGAGCAGGTATTGATTGTTACGTCATTTGTTTGCGTGAGTCACGTCATCAATTTTTGAGAAAACGACGTAATTTTCACACACAAACCAACGACGTAACAATCAATACCTGCTCACAAGAGAAGATAACTCTGCAATACGCAAAGACGGAATAGCTACTCGTTGATGGGACTCTAAACTGCATGCATCATGAAACAATTCTTAGCCAACCAGCATGCAACAATGCGGTGTTCCAGTTATTAAACCAAAATTGTTCAGACTGTCGATACAATACACATTTCCATACAAGGAACATCACAAATCTCAACGTCAAATAATACATCTGACATAAGCTTACGAAGCAGAGATAAAGCTTCACAATCCTCAATTCAGGTATTCGCAAATAAAACCTACTGGCATAGTGCGCGAAGAAAAGGGCACCGTGAACACAGAGAACCGAGGCGCTGCCCAAGTCCTCACGCCATTTTCTGAATCTGAGGATAAACAGTCATATCCCACATACAATTGTACCTACATAATGGTTGTCTCCTTTTCTACCACCCCTCAACCGAAACTTTTGTAAAAATAGGAACTAGAACTAGAACTAGAATAGCAAATACAACGCCAAATATATCAAACTTTCTAGTTAAAGTTCACACAAATAAAAGACGGAATTTGGAAGGAGCAGAAAAATAGTTTAAAGATCCCGCAAAAGATTTCAAAAACAAGACTGTATATGTACACCAAATCGTCTTTTCTCGAGGTAGTGTTACGGCAAGATTGCCACAATCGTTTAAACGACCTCTTGACGCCTATGTCCCTTATTGAACTCTGCCCCCAGGAGGTCCACATTAACCCTTTATAAAAAAAAATGAGTCCCCTTGCCCCGAGCATGCTTCGGACCAAATAAAGATAAACTCCCTTAATCCCTTTGGTAGAACAAGGATTTTAAAGGCTTACCTCTATTTCCCCCATTGGGCAGGTGAGCTAATAAAACCAATCACCAAAAATAAATATATTCTACTGTTAAGTGTCAGGGAGCCGGTGAAACTCAAGATGTTCATATCGTATATAACATAATGCTTTAGCAGCAGTCTTCGCTTTTTATTGATGAGGAAGCCAAACACGGGAAATTGCCAATAGCGTTAATCCAGAACAAAATTAGTTCCTTTCATATTGCGTAAATAACCTCAAAATTGACACAATTGATGTCGAATGTTTACAAAATTGATTCATCAAAATACACATTTAGCTCTTGGTCCTCCGTGATTCCTTTAAGCAAAACCTTTGTAGTGGAATACATTTGAACAAACGTTGGACTGGGTGTTTGATTAAGAGAGCCGTCTCCACAATCAATAGAAAGAGTTGCTATTGAATAACACACTGGTATTTGAGAGGGCGATTATTGACAGAGGCAGATTGGCGAACACGAGTACACACAACTCGGACCACACTGTAAATGGACCCCGGTGTTCCCAACAGATCCAATGTTAGGCAAACTGTCGCAGAACGAGACAGCAGCTAAAACGTTCACTGTAAACTGGCTGAAGCAATGTCTTCCCAGATTAAAAATACGATTATATATTGTAAACATTTTTACAGAATCTCCCAACGATATGTTTTCTGTTGGTCTCAGCAACAGCGAAATTCAAACAGTATTTTATATGCTTAAATGAATTGTCTGCGATTAGAAATAATCTTTGTCAGAATATTTCATTATATAATTGCCTCGAAGAAAATGGTTTTACTTTGGCTAAGACACGTTTAAAATCTCCAGCTTATGAATGTTGGTCGCAACCATACATACTTTTCAATAAGCAGAGATGCCAAGAAACACGTACATGAATTATTGATAATAAGAGTACACTTATGTTGGAGTACACTTTTGTTGCTATATAGCAATCGTATTGCGTTCTGACGTTATAAAAAGAAAGACAAAATTCGTGCAAGACAGGTTTACTTTTAAACCAAATTAAAGTACTGTCTGGTTTAATATGGCATAGCTGTGTAAGGTCAAGCCGTTACAACCATAGTCAAGGGTTTTATATTGTCATTAATCAAATGAGCCGCTTTAAAATCCCCGTTCTACAGCCTAAAACTGTCTCTATGCATTGGAAAATGTTTTTTCCCAGAATGACTAAAGCTTTGATCAATCTGTTCTCTTTATGAAAAAATAAAAGAGATTAAACAAATCGACAGTAGTGTTTCGAGTGTAAAAATACAGCATGGGGAGACCATGATTCGAATCCTTGACTTCAAATCGTTGGTCAACGGAAGCTTTCTACCCTAATTGCGCTACAGTAACGCTACAAAATTAAGGGAGATTGCTGTTTACACGACAAATAACAGCGGAATTCTTTGGGGCTTTGCATTCAGTGAAACAGAGATCCTAAAAAGAATGAAATGTAAGAAATGTATGACTAACCAAATGCATATAAGAAGTATACATTGGAAGTTCCATGAGTAATCTGAGATTAAAAATTCGGAGATTATTCTTCGGAATTTCCTTACAATCTTGTTAGTTCGGAAAACTCCGAATGTCTTCGATCCTTGGAAAAGCAACCATAACCTTTTTGTCTCTTTAAGATAATGAAAGACAAAGCATTACCGAAAATTAGCATGAACCATATTCTAATGGCCATATTTTTATGCAACACCTTCTTTCCGAGGAATTGTTGCACATTCTCCAGTTTCATTATTGCAGACCCGAGAGTAAATACAAATTGAACTGTTATAAGAAAGATTGATTGGCCGATCATTCGGTACACACTTCATGTAACGTGTAATACGCTCGCTGTTGTCACCGTTCTGTCAGTCCGAACGGCCAGGAAGTGTTTATTACAGCTTTCCCGAGCTTCATAATCTCTGGAGAGCGATAAGAAGTCAGATTGATTCGTTTGTTTGAGTGCAGTCTCGGGTTGCCGAGTAGGGTTGTAGGAATGTAGTGTTGGGTGTTCTAAACACTGTATATCGAGAAATGTTCGCCCAGTCCAACTTTCGCTCTTCCCCTGAATAATTCATATTCGTCCTGTTTTATATTTTGCCCTTCATATTTAATTGCTATGCGTAAAATGTTATTTACTAATGTTTGTTGTACTGATAAATTCTCCCTCATTACGGCGGGCGGAAAAGATGAAACTTACATAATATGTTCATTACAGCGAAAATATCCCGGTATGCAGTATTGCAATTAATATCTGCGTACACAAAAACAATCTCATTGAAAAATTGAATATACTCACTGTTCACAACTGAGGTTTAACATGGATACAAAAGATTTGAGATATTTAACTACTTCTGTGTAATTTTGATGAAGGCGCGGTCATCTGGAGCCTGTTGTGGTAAAAATAACGTGTGGTAAACTCCTTGAAGCGACATAATGCCTAGCGTCATGATATATTTGAACTGTTAATTCAATCAAACACGTCCTGTTATAATTAAAATGCTTCACTTCTGGTTAACAAAATCTACGTATTTTTTCTCTGGCTGATACCGAGGTTGTTTGGTTTGCAATATGTATGTTTGTATCGGAAGGTGAACCCCTTGTATAACATGCCATGCCTAGGGCACACACATTTCACTTGTAATGTTATGATTTATTTTGAACTGGGTCGATTCCCTATTATATATACCCGGTTTTATAATATGATTAAATATTGGTTCAAGTTATTGAATGCCAAGAACTGTATCTTGAAAACTGCCTATGATGAATTATTGAAAATGCCCAAGCGTAATAATGTTTTAATTGGTTGTCCTTTGTGAAGGATAAACTTTTTTCACTTGGATTTGGTGATGTGTGGATAAATCAAAATTTTCGTAATATATCTGAGGTTTTACCACTTATTTAACAACGAATTTTTGATCATGCTAGACAAGAACTTTCTGAAATGTTAGAGAATTCACCAAAATGTCACTTGTATAGACATTTAGTAAATACTATATCATTACAACATTATCTATGTAAATATATACCCAAGAAACATAGAATTGCACTTACAAAGATACGTTTGTCTGCACATTCATTGCATATTGAAACAGGACGATATAGAAATATTGTAAGGAATGAACGCCATTGTAAAATATGTAATTCTGTAGATATAGAGGACCAATATTATTTTTTGCTTATTTGTCCTATATACCTAGAGCTCAGATCAAAGTGTGTAAAATGTATTACTGGAGAAAACCATCTGTTCTTAAGTTAATACAATTACTGTGTTCAACAAATGTAAAAGAACTAACCAGGTTTAGCAAATATATATATGATGCCACTAAATTGAGGAAGACTATGATATAATGACATTTAAATGTGTCAAATCTTTTGTCCATTCTCCACTGCGTTTTGCAGTGTCTGCCAATGTATTTATATTGTTACATGTACACTGATGAGCTGGAAAGCTTAAAGTTAATAAAGAATAGAATAGCATAAGCACGCATACATTACACACGTGGAGGCACTTCCTAAAATGACCTTAGCTGTTAATATGTAAGACGTTAAACAAACGAAAACCGAACCCTGCATAATAGAGGAAATTCCCAAAGCGCATGCTAAAACAACATCGTAATCGATTCTATGAACATGCAAGACATGTCCATCAAAGTAATCTTCAATCTGATACAATGATTCAGAGGACATGACCGAGAGAATATTTTTAAGTCCGAGAAAGGATTTTCGTGTTTTTGGATCAGTCTAACCATTATGGAATCGCAATAATGAAGAACTTTTCTAGAAATCTTTTGAAATAAATTACTTGTGTGATGAAGGGTTAAGATGGTTTAATCTTGTAAAACATTTGCATGCTTTACTTTCCGTTTTTTAAAGTAGATATCCTAACAGCAGGGATACAGAACTGTACATGCTTATGTATTTCTTCATATTTACGCCAGGTACAAATTTGATCTAATCGATGTGTTAGCGTATCACGTACCAGTGATGCTATCCTAATGGCGACATACTTTACTAGTCAATGGATTTCAATTATCCGCGAACTAATTTACAGGTACATAAATAAGATTTATGCCGTTCGATTACGCGCCAACCATGACAGCAACGCATTTTTTACACGTCAGTTATCTCAAATGTGAATCAAGATATTTTCTGCCGGTCAATTTGCTGGATAATGGTCATAAACAGAATGAGGCTATGTAGCAGTAACGCACGATCACGTGATAGGTAGCATATCTTTGATTGGCGACGATCGTGCCGGTTGTTTATACATTGAAAGGATCGACTAAGACCCAATCTTGCTTTGTTCCACTTATCAGCAATCTGCGTAATTACTCATCATATCGTGTCTTCCTTTATGAAGTTCCGGTTCAATTATTGAGCAATTTTCCTGGTGGACATGATGATGTTTAATCGCTGATAATGACAACCGTCTAAAGAAAGCAAGCTGGTTGCGTGTCAGATTAGTTAATGGACATTTATGACTGATTATCATGCAAACGATCTCAATTGGACTGAAAGAAGCGAAACGGGTTTCTGTCTATACACAGGTTCTGTATCTAGTGACGGCAGACATGGCATGATACAACACGATACACATGTCGACATTCTGTGTCCACCTTACCTGTGCTATCTTTAAAATATCGAATTATAATATGATAAAATCAATGACGGAAGAAGTTATATTCAATATAACTTACTTATAGATCATTATACCACAGTGCAGAGAATTGGAGGTCCTACTTCCCTGTCATTTAGAGCTGCAGATCCACTGGCCTCGTAAATGTACAGTGGTCAGTTTATAACGTATTACTTCATAGGCCTCTTAGATGATATTTTTTTTTCTGTCGTTCATAATAATGGCAATACGCGCTATCACAGAATTTACGTACAAATAAAAGTCAAAGTATTAACATGGCTTTTTGCAAACATTATTCCGTTTCCTTATTGAACAAAAAACAACAACTGTACATATTTGAGAACCAAGGAAACTTCATCTAAATATTTTTACAATTTTCCCCATCATGTTGCCATATTACAATCTTTCCGAATACCGGTTTATGATAATAATACGGACCTGCCTCGTGTGTATTGCATTCGACTCTCTGAAGAGGTCTAATGTGATTTACCTTACCATACATTCACATCCACACACACATACACACAAACTTCATCATCATCATCATCATCATCGGTCAAATTGAGGGTGATTAAGTGATATCAATTTTTTTAAATGTACTTTATTTTGGGTTGTTTTTCTACAAAACGTTCAACAAAGTTAATGCACGAATTATGATTATCTTAATATCATTATCGAATGTTGTGATTGTTTTGCAATTCCGTAACTTTTTTCATTCGAAACAGTTTTATAAATATATGTTAATGGTCGTTTTAAGTAGTCATTGTCTTATCATTTCAAAGGCAACCAATATGTTGATATAATAGATATCACTGACAAGTGAATGACTACCAGTTGTTTAAGTATTAAAATATTTATTCTTAGCAGCATTAATATTATATTTTTGAATCCTTTCGACGAAAACTGTTATGACTTGCTACGAATGCGTACTTTAATATATGAGATATATGTAACATGATCACGACGTGTTTATGGATGTCAGGATTCCTTGAATGTTTTCATTTTTCTTGTATAAATCGGTGAAATAAGATGATTTGCTGCGTATGATTCGACAGTGTTTTCAGTATACGAGGACAATAATTGGGCATCAAAAAACCTCAGCAGAAGGGGGCCGCGGTGTGTAATCGATATATTGACCGATTTCGATCGAATTTGATACTAAGTACGTGGATGGTTGTGTCGTCACGAACAGCTACGTGACTTCCGAAAGTATCATTTTCGGATTGCTAGGGTGGTTTAGGTGACTTTTGTGAAGCCCTTCGTTACAATTATAAATTGATAAGTATTAAGTATTTGTATTTCATATAACCCTTTTGGGAGGTAAAAACTGAGAGGTTATGAAGTTTGTGCAACTGGTAAAAAATCGATGATAAATCAATTGAAAAAACTTCCGTAAAGAGATTTTGAAATGTTTATCATTTTTTAAATTCCTAACTATAAAAATGCATGTAAATACTACCGAACGTCACCAAGATCCGATCTTTAACCGATAAAACTATCGTGCAATTTGTTTTCTTTGTTATGTTCAATGTTAAACTTTCAAAGCATGAAGATCGATGCAGTTGCATTATATTATCACACAATACACTGGCCTGCTTAAAATGCAGGAAAGGCTAACGACTTTGTTCTGTAAAAGACATACGTGTACCACCCTCGACAGAGACAACAAACCTGTTTAGCTATATTCAGAAGCCTAGTTTCGCATTTAATTTGGTCTGCAGTACAGGATACAAAGTAAAATAGCTGAACTATACCAACATTTCACACACACAGATACTGTTTACCAGAATATTTTCTTTGCAGTTTAATTTTCGCTTTTTTGTCTGAATACCGACTACCTATTTTATAATGGATAGTTCTAACAACAAGCTGAAATGGATTCAGTCGTGTTGCCCGTATCCCCTTTGGAGACCAATTGATGCTAGGATGTTTGGATGATGCGTTCGACAATCTCGTTACAGCCCACTTTTAAGCATCACACATTGACATTTTGAATCCAGCAATGAACTTAACCATGGAGATGTGTCACCCAAGGACAAATCAACGCAAATGGGGCAAGTGTGGTGCTGCGAACTAAAAACCATACGCGATGCAGATAGGGCTCCAAAGCCTCCTCTTGCTCAGAACTACATGCGGTCAGGTAGTAGTGTGTTCCAAAAGTGGATCAGACAACGGTAATGGATCTGAAAACGAGATGAAAATAGGTCCAGATCTATGACGACTGCCTCAGACATGATGTACGGGGAGATTGATATTCGGCTGCAAAAACAGGAGCCTTTACCGAAACAGAAGGCGATTTCAACTTCTAGCAACATAACACACCCTGTTGTCACGTGAACTTGACTTATTCCTCAATGGTTTGCGGTGAGCGGATAAAAAGCCACCAGACCTTGCAGTTTATGTTTTGGGAAGTAGTGGTTTTAAAAATTAAGTCCTTTCATCAAATTTAAGGATATTACTGCTGAATAACTCGTTTTTTTGCTATCGCCTGATTTAAACTACCTTTGTTGAAAGAAAGCTTTTCTTGTAAATATGAACAGTGAATAACTTCACCAATGTTTGTAACACGTACATATGTACGATGCAAGTTTTCTCTTTCTCTTTGTTTACAACCTTTGATCCCCATCAAACATCAATACCACTTTTATACAATATTGTTCACATACTTTTCATTTCCTTTCTTGTACTACTGGGCTGAAACAGAAGTAATAAATTAACAACGGCGGAAAGAGGAGATCCATGTAATGGAATGTCTTAGAGAAGATCGCGACTACTGTCAACGTTCAGTCCATATGTAATATCTGACATGTTTGGACAAACTATTGTACGACACCGCTGGTCTTTCCAGTGCTTCAACTGAAGCAATGACACTGCCGCCGCCGCCGCCGCCGCTAATAGCTTGGCAGCAAAACCGACATCCCCAACATGGCATAATGGTATCAAGATGCTAGCCGTGTTATAGAAAGGGTCTGAAGAACACACCTGATGTGATTTGGTGTACATTTACATCTCCGTTATGACTGTGAGTCAAGCATCCATGATGCTACTGCGATTATTACGTTTTATCAGCTCGTCTTCATATGACCCTGGCTGTCGAGAGGACGTTAAACTCCCAACAAACAAACAAACAAATGTTTTATCAGTGTCTGCTACACCAGACAAGAGCTATTGTAGATATACGGGTGTAACGACTGTACTTTTGCCTACCTGCTATAGTCTGTGTATTGATAAATAACTTCGTTATTTGTCTACTACATTTATTATCATAATCAAACTGTATAGTAAATGTCTTTTAGTTACAAGTTATCTAATTATGATACCATTTAATATTGTCTCGATTGAAAACAGTTCGTGTTTACAAGTTTAGAATCATCGAGTCAGTGATGTGTTTACGTCAGTCGTGCGCTATATTTAGAATCATTCTCTCACATGGACTCGCATGTTTCTGTTCCGTACGGCTGGAATATACGACAGCCTAGTATGTTGAGAACATTCTCTCTACAGGTTGATATGTTGTCATTCATGATTTGTTGTATTTTGGTTGTAACCCATGTTTATGCTACATGTATGCGAAGCCTGTCAAACAGACGACTCATCCGCCACTGCAGATGTGCGTTCGGAGCTCTTGGGCTTTATTGAGTTATTTAGTTAAAGTGTTCCGTGCCGAGAGACCCGAGTATACTAAATTCTGATTGGTCAGAAGTTTTGGAGAGGGTATAAAAGTTGGATACCGCGGCAGATTCAACGGAGTTCGCCCATGATCTCCTTACCAAGCGGCCAGGCTTTCCTACCCTCCAGAAAAGCTTATTACCAGAGTCTAGCTGAACACCAGGACCATGGAGGTACATGTACGTAACTACTGCCGTAGTGACTAAGTAGGCCTGCCGTCTCCCGTCTCCAATACAATACATATAGATACAAGTCTCCTTAAGGACCTTATGTTATGATACGCCAAGAATAATATCAAAATATATCCTAAGTCCGCCTAACCACGTGTGATACTTAGCTATTTTGGACTAGTATATTTTACTTAGACACATATTAATGTTCATTATTTATGAATGGTCTTAGATAAAACATTTTCCAATATTAAGACCTACTTCGGTACATCCACGTCCGAAGTTGTTACAATATATTAAGGATACATAGCCCTTACTATTCTTGAAGTGTCCATTAAGGATACTTACTCATCACTTTTATTTATAACGGCACTCCGTCGTTATTCTCAATTTATATCATATATTAATTAAGGATGCCATTGTGTACAGTGTTTTTAGATATGAAGTTGTGATTTGAATAAATATCAAAGTTGAATTGTATTTCTGTCTTGAGTTGTTGTTAAAGTAGAGTAGTTATCAGAACAACCAAAGGAGCAAAGAGCCAGGACCAGACGGATCCAAGATGGAGTAACCAGAATATACCTTTGATCAAATATATTACATTTACACCAGGAGAAGAAAATACACTAACACTGGAAACACACTCCACGACGTTACACAGGGTATCCGATTTCTCCAGATACACAGACAAATGACGCATTATTTGTTCAGTGAGGATCGCCTAGTAATTGCTTGAAGAAAACATATAGCCATAGAACGCATCCAAATACTATAAGAAATAAAACAACAGGTCACCAGAGGTAACAGAGGGAATATACCGCCGTGTACAAGATAAAACACCACACAAGATCACTTTGCCAAGCTGCTCTGCAAGCTATCGGATCTACATCCAAAAGGCAATGAAGTATCTGAAAGAATTTGAAGAACGAATTGTCCAAACGTTTAAAAGAAGAGACAATATTTATGCTGAAACCAACACAGATTTGCAAAAGCTTGATTTTATCTAATGTGCTATGACGACCATCTAAGCTTAAAATAAATGATGAGATTGCTTTGTATAAAGATCTTAACATCATTTAAGATTAAGCCAAATCTCATCAGTTCATCATAGATATGAATTGCAACCCAGGAAAGGCAGAAGACGACGCATATTTTCAAGATCTACCACTGCAATCAATAGAAAGCACACATCTGATAAAATTGCCAAAAAAAGGACAAAAAAGTGCAGGAACGTTTCTTTCTTTCTTTGAAGAAAATATCCTAACGAGTACATATGTGTTCGGTCGTTTCAGGTACATGACACCACAGTGGCCGTGACCAAGACTGAACGAGGAACCATCTTGTTGAAGGACATTGCCATCCCACCAATAACAAAAACCAATCCTTTAAGGCCAAGCAATGCGCTGTCCCCGTTTAGTATAATAATTGTAAATATATTGCCTGAACTGGAAGAACACATTAAGTGTACAGTATCACTGAATAATCACGTTTTAAGACCTGTATCAGTTTTACATTGGCCCAGTATGCCTCTTTAACAATACTAAGTATCAAAGTACGGTGAGAATCTTACCTTCATTTACTGCAAAAAGAATGATTTTTACAGACTTTCAATGAGCAATTGTAAAAGTATTGCTCACTTGAGTATCATAAAATGTCTATATAGTTGACTATGAGAGTAGAGATTACGTGTATGGTTGTGCATTACTCCAAATCGCATTTGTATGTGAAGACGGGGCCATAACTAGACAGCTATTCACTTTAAAAAATTGTACATATCCATGTTGAATATTCTGTCACCCCGGGGACTGATGTATCTGTCATAACTTAGGGTTTTAAACATGTGTCGACGTCGTACCAATATGTTGACGACACGGATGCCCCCCGCCAACCC
>NW_018405801.1:1487742-1523124 GCF_002113885.1 Mizuhopecten yessoensis
CCCCAAAAAAAAAACCCCACCCCACCCCAACCTGTCACAGTTAACTATTCACTGATGAAACATATAAACAAAAACTTATGACCATTGTTTTTCGTCTATAGTTAATAAAATGGGAGGAAAGGAATCATGCTTAATACTTGTGTATGCCAGAGAAATTGCAGTCATTGGCGTGATATTATTGAATGTCTAATCCATAGCTTGAAGTAACCGTCGTGTTCGAGATTTAAGTATTTCAACCTCAATCTACGATTTCCCTGTTAATCCCTCATGGTTATAAAAGTTATATATCAGCAGTTCGTTTAAGGGCTTAAGGTATCATAGATATTTCATTCACAAATTCAGTCATATTTAAAAGAATGCACATGTGTATACCTAACCTGACAGAATTCGTCGCCATGGTACCTTGATAACGACACTTTGACTGTATTCCTAACTTGGTCAGGTGTAAATTTCGCCCTTCACATGTAATTACTATACATAGTGGTCTGTGTACGATTATTCGCTGTCTTGATGAATTTGCCCTTTTTGCGGCGGACGAAAAAGGCCAAAATTAAACTGCAGCGAATATTGCCCGGTGTACAGTATTTTGGCTAATAAACTCGATGTTATAACTGATAGAAATCACAAATGCTATATGTTATGATTTTAAAAGATATTTCAAATGACATATGATGTAATAAAACGGTAGTGTGCCTTCCTTTGTTTTAACAGGCAATTAACAGCGAATAGGTTTAAAGATCCCCGTACCACTGCAAAAAAACTGTAACTAAGTATTAAACACTTATTTCCAGTATGACATATGTTTAACGTGCGACTGACGAGTAACGAGTATCGATATAATTTTAAAAAGATGTCGATATAATCTGAGAAAATATCGTAAGTGGATGGCAAACATTCTACCATAATAACAAACCCTCAATTGAACTCAAATACCTCAATGATTCATACTGGACAACACAAAACATATTGTCACGAATTAGATTTATTACTTTTTCTCTTGTTTTTTAAGTGAAGAAAGTGATACCAGTCACCAACTTCTAAATTGCTGAGCGTTAGCAGAAGTAGAAACTACCATTTTTACTAACTCTGGTATGTCTTGGCCAGGGGACAGAACCCAAAGCCCTCCTCACATGGGCAAACGCTCAACTAAAGGCCAAAAAAGAACCATTGTCAAGGGAGACATTAGGAGGAAGAAATTTGTTTAGAATGAAGAGAAAAGATAAAATTCCAAATTTAGTCGCCTCTTACGATCATGCAATGGGGGCAGCAGGTACAATTCCTACGCCCTACCTACAGGGACATATTCTTAAACTCCATATATTTAAATTGTAAATACAATCAAGCGAATGAGCTCACATCTACAGTCTGTATATTTCCTGGTCGATTTCGAAGCTTTCCGAATGCTGCTGTCTCTGCAGTATTTACAAATCCAGCCAATAAACGCCATTACACGGAAGTGATTTTGATAAACAGCTAAACATCATATACTCAACTTCAGTTTCGTATTACTACAAAATTGCATTCCAGAATCTTATTTCGGTTTTTACTTAGCGTGGTGAACTATCCTGGGTTGTAGTGACCCTTCAATGGACTCGATGTCTGGGAGGCTGTAATCAAAGTGGTATGGTAATGCCGTTATACAATCTAATTCAGGGACAATTACTTGGATCGACCTTGACATCGACATCCGTCGTCTAGGACTTTGTAAATTATTTTGTCCACGACATCAATTCAGCTATTGCCATTACACGACCTCTTGACCCATAAATCAATGGAAGTCGATTATTAAGACCGGCGACGGAGAAAACAACAGCCGGTGTAATAAATAAAGTCTATAACCTGACAAACAATCAATAAAGGCACTTATAGACTAAATGGCCAATCACAACATTTACCGATACTTATCAGTATTTACAGATCCTAATATGCATTTTTCACGAAAACATGTTTACTTTCTACATTAAAAAAAAAAACTGGAAGTACATCCTGTAAGGTAGAAATTGTCGCGTCTAGAATATTATGTTGTCGATTTTAAAGTCATTGTGGTGTAGATATGTAAGCGTTGTTACATATAGTTTTTACAGTGTTCACGCGGTGTGAATTGTTTTGTGTGGTGGAAGTTATTTTTATTATTAAATACACCTGATATTAAAAAAATGAAATCGCGTGTAGATATTTTCAAACGCGAAAAAAAAAAAGAACTTCTTCACAACGAAATTTTCAAATTTAACAGCTCACAGCATGGAATAAGGGGTTTCTATGGGCAGACAATTTTGCTCTATGTTTAAATTACGTTTGCACTTTAGTAAATTAATGTTGCCCGATAATGCCGTGAATGGAGTGTAATTACACAGAGCTCATGATAAACTCATAATGGAATTTCCCCCCCCCCCCTAGCCAATTAGTAGGATCATATATTTACCGTGTGCTTTCGATTTCATTCTCATATTTTATCACAGCCTACCTAGTATACAAGATATTCATATTTAAAATATCTAGAATATACATAATTTTTGTGATTGACACGAATGCTGCTAATAATTTTATAGAAATTAATTTGAATTAAATTAAATATTCAACATTATTTTGAACTAATTTATAAAACGCGATATAATCACATGTCAAACAAAATAAAAGCAGAAATATTACTCCGTTACAACTCACTTACTTGTACGCACTAAATGAAACTAAAATCGACTTAAAAGACAATATAACAAGTAGTCAGGTCGGACGGAACATAACTGAATATGTTTTCCGGTGTAATACCTGTGTTTAATGCACGAAACGAACTCCCTGACATGTTTGGAAGCCCACACAATTTTAACTGTCGGAATCAATCTAACGTTGTTACTAAACACCATTTGATTTTCCTTTTGTCTCTGAAGCGGAAGATCAGATGTATGTAGGCGCGTAAATGCTACACAATAGCGCCCGCATGATCTACTAGACCGGAACAGACAATTGGATATATGTCAATTTATGGTTCTAAATCACGCTTATATCCCCGCAGGGAAGCCTTTGTCAGATTGGGGACGACAATTATATGTAATAATTTTGCTTCAGATTGATTAAAGCTGACCATTATTTTACCCCGTTTTCTCGTCACACGGATTAGGTAATGTTGTGGCCTCTATTACCGGTAAATGTCGATATAGGGAAGAGGATGTTTGCGCTCAAATAATCAGAAGAATCCACTCTGGTCTGTCTAGTGTTGTCAGTTCGCGCGTAAAAATCCACAGAAATGTACTGCTCAGTGAGTCGTTTAAATCTGGCCGTGTGCCAAAACCGAATGCTTTTTTTTAACGTGGCATGTTTTGTTCCCTTTGCCAGCAGGAATACGGTTTGTCGATGAGATAGACGATTGTGTCTTATAAGCCAAGATGTAAGTGTGAAGTTCGTTAAATATAGTATACCGAAAAAACTTAAATCATACGAATTAATTTGGGAGCATTTTCGTCGACATAAAATGTATTAATGGATTCTATGGAAGACTACCCCATAAAACGCAACAAATAACTACATCTTTGTCCGCAAACACTATGGCATTACCTGTGTAGCAGAAACAGCTAGGCTTGCTTGATAACCGGGGAAATTCGAAATATACATTTTCCATTTATTAAAGAAACACCAGCAAATCACGCTTCTGTATTTGAATATATCCGAATACTCATTATTGATAAAATATATGGACCTGCATCGTTTGTATTGGGTTTCGGAATTTCACAGGAACCCTTACGTTTATGGCAACCAACCCATTACCCAAACGTCTCACTCCCATTCTAAGTATTGTGAATCAGGACTGCAAATCGTATTGTGATATTGTATGTTCAAAAAGCTACATACTCAGGACGATAATGCGAGAATGATTGATTCCCCGTTTGACAAATGTCTTTGAATAGTTTGGTGACAAGATAGCGGGACGAGTATGACTTTCTAATCGTGAATTTCTCTTTTCTTGATAATAACATCCCTTCTTCTACCTACGACGTTTTCATGTCGTAGCTGATTGGGTATTCGGGAGCTTGGTAGTTGATTGGGTATTCGGGAGCTTGTTCTAAACGTCATGGCCTTCGTGCGAGATGTCGACTGCTGACGGGAAAACTTACAACACCGTTTTCCAAGGATGCTAGTTGATGAAGACTATGGGCAAGTTTTATGGTCGTCTCCATGGTCTAGAAGAGTATATGGTTATAGATATATAGAGGTTACACAACGAGTGGTTGTTGAATATGGTATTTATTTCACTCGAGTTAGTTAATTTACAAAAGTTACAAAAGATACGTGCTTTAGCTAGTGTCTTTCTGTAACTTTTGAAAATTAACTAACGAGAGTGAAATAAATACCATACTCAACAACCACGAGTCGTGTGATCTGTTTCTACCACAATCTCAATCGGAAACAGCTGGAGTATTTCCTGATTTAAATAGCAAGGCTGGCGTAGTGATATGACACATATGTAAAAAGTCACTCATTAATATTATTTAAATTGTAATAAATGTAATAATTTTCAAAATCAATGTTTCGGCAACAACTTCGTGAAAATATAAAATAGATGCAAGACTTTAAATATTAATAGTATGCAAAATTGCCTTAATTAATATAAATCAACCACGGACTTTATGCGCGTGAGCATATCGTACCAAGTCTGCCTCCCGCCAAGTGATGAAGACGAACTAATCGCTGTCAATGTCCGAAACCATAGGCCTGGGACGTTTCTTCGTGAGGTTCTAGGGTTGACGTTTATAGTGAGAGTTCCGCCATAGACAGGCTCTCCAAATATTGATAACTGGACATGGGGAAAACGAAATGTTTTCCGATACTGTTTTGACGGTATGGCGTCGAAACGATATAGAGCGTCTGTAGCAATTTTGCCTGAAACTGGCGATCAAATCTTTAAGCATAGTCTCCTTTTGGTATTGCCTTAATAACCCCCTTTTTCCATCGCATAACCTCACAAAAGTCACCAACATTTGAACAAAACAGCACGCGGCAAAGAGCGCGTGAAAAAAATCGTCCGGTCAAAGTTCATCTTCTCGACTCGACCAATCAAAACTACGGAAGGTCATATACCACGTGTGGTGTATCACTTATATTTATTCAACAGTCTGCATGCTTATACAATGATCTGAGAGTGGAATAACACAACGTATTGTGGTAGAAATTTGATTTCCTTGTGTGATATGCTAGTCGATTATTGTTTTGATGCTCATTTTAATGTCTTGTGGTTTTGCTGTTACTATCCGAGACCGTTTCTCGACTGTGGGGACTTGACATTCCTTGGAAATGTCCTAGATGTTCATGGCGGATGTCGTCCATGAAGCGAAAGACGGCTGGCGTGGTAGTTGCATCTAACACCAATGGTCGTCTATTTTGAAGGTGACATTGTAAATTGCGGTTATTACACCAATTACATGTTCGACTATTCTCAATTCAGTTCATTCCGTTACCATAATGCTGGTGTATTATTACATTTCGTCTGGAGTATCCACATTTTTTTTCATTTTAAGAGAATATGTGAATGTACTCGTGGGAACAGTGATTCTACAACATGTGTAGAACGGCTTCTAAATACGCCAGCAGTTGATGTAATATGGTACATGGATTTGGTTTTACGGATATGTCGATACCGTAATATATCATGTAAATAATCTGATATGAATTCATGTACCGTGTCAATAAAAAATGTACATAGGGGCGAAAACGATTTGAATTTGGAAAGGGGCAGTACAAGAACGAGAACAAATCATAAAAAATGAAGCTTTGTTTTGGTACAATTTGTCAATGTTAGGTGTGTTGGCCTTTCGATTACCATTTCTTCCTTCATGTATGCTGGGGTTCCGAATAATTCCGATAATTGTTATTGTCTCTCATATGCATTTGGAGTTAGTACTGATGTTTCATTTTTTCTATGTTGGAATTACCACTTCCTCTCCACTATTTCAGAGCGACCACTATCCCCTCTCATACCGCTCTGATTTCAAAAGTCCATTACCCTCCTCCTTTGTCTTTAGCACTACTTTCTCGCCTTCCTTTGTTAGGCAGGCAACGACCTTCCTTTTCAATGCTGAATTTATAATAATAATAATATTTATTCATGTAAAAGGCAGACATTACACGTATATCACATTTTGCAGATTGGACATAAATACATATATTATCACAAATGTTATTTATAAGTTATTTATGCCATAGAACTAGTAATCGGTCAGGGTGATAAAAACTGGATTGAATTCGATTAGTTCAGGCCTTTACCTGGGATGACCCATAAAGTCACATTGTAGCTTAATTCCGATGGAACACTTAGATCTTAATAAATCAATTCAATTCACAGAATAGTCACATAATTATATAATATATATTGATAATTTGATAAGACTCTAAGACACAGTCTTTTATAAAAAGAGGTATAAAATGTTACAAACAAATCTATATTGTCTCGTATTTGATACCATGACATCCTGGAGAGCAGGTGATCGGGTATCCCCTACAGTACCTCACACGCTCTCATCCATGCCATGGACCAGATATATTAGGAGACTTATAAAATTACATACTTGTGCCATAGGTTATAATCAATACAATAATGCTGTTAATTGAATGATATAAAATATGAAGTGATGAACCATATATTAGAATTTTAACAATTAAACATATATAGTATTAACTTAACATGTTATTTGTCAAAGGGCTGGTGCTTGGACCAATCCCTACCGACCAAGCTTTAATGATCATTATCTCCCTCCGTTGAAGTAACGATAACCCTTTTTCCTTATGTCGATGTGACCACTTCCTCTCCTCCCTATGTCAGAGTGACCACTACCTACACTCCCTATGTCAGAGTGACCACTACCTACACTCCCTATGTCGGAGTGACCTCTACCTCCCCTCCCTACGTATGTGTGACCACTTCCTCTCCTCCCTATGTCAGAGTGACCACTACCTACTCTCCCTATGTCAGAGAGACCACTACCTCTCCTTCCTATGTCAAAGTGACCATTACCTTCCGACCCTATGTCGGATTGACCGCTACCTACCCTCCTTATATCTGAGTGACGAGTATTTGACATCCCTATGTCGGAGTTACCTCTACCTCCCCTCTCTATGTGAGCGTGACCACTACCTACTCTCCCTATGTCGGAGTTACCTCTACCTCCCCTCCCTGAGTGACCACTACCTACAATCCCTATGTCAGAGTGCCCACTACCTACACTCTCTATGTCAGAGTGACCACTACCTACACTCCCTATGTCGGAGTGACTACTACCTCCCCTCTCTATGTGAGAGTGACCACTACCTCTCCTTCCTATGTCAAAGTGACCATTACCTTCCCACCCTATGTCGGATTGACCGCTACCTACCCTCCTTATATCTGAGTGACGAGTATTTGACCTCCCTATGTCGGAGTGAACAACAACTCTCCCATCCTTCAGAAGTGTTTGTGTGTGTGTGTGTGTGTTGGGGGGGGGGGGGGGGGGGGGGGGGCGATCGACAATTTGAGTCATTTAGAACTAAACGAAAATGTAAACAATAGACACTGGCTTGTCGGCGGATTTGTGACCTCAAGGTGTGATGATGTGTGCTCAGGGTGTGCCAGAGAGAAATATCCAATACTCGGGATGATATCCTCGAATGTATTACCCTAAAGCCTTGGGTAAAACATTCGAGAATATCGCCCCGGGTGTTGGAGATTTCTCTGTCACACCTTCAAGGTAGGGGAATATTCCATTACCCTCCTCCCAATGTCAAAGTGACCACTTCCTCTCCTCCTTATGTCGGAGTGAAGACTACTTTTTCGTCAATGCTAGGCTGACCGCTCACTCTTATCCTATAATGTCTGAATGACCAATACCGTCCCTTCTATGTCGGAGTGACCACTACCTCCTCTCCATATGTCAGAGTGAAACTACCTCCCCTCCCTGTGTCTTAGTGACCTATGCCTCTCCGCTCGTCGGAGTGTCCCCGATATATATACACTGTACTAGTGTGTAAGCTTACTCTATAAGCCGGAGTATATGTTACTCCTCATTATATGCCGGATCAAGTGACGCGGTCAGCTCCTCAGCGCCCGACTCATACGTCATATAAATGTATGTAGTGACCATGATATGTTCTGTCATGGGCAGCCGACAAACCTGATTATTCAGAAGGATGAATTTGACACAAAGATGCATTAGTTCTCTCACTCATCGTCGTAGCCCATGCATCACAGAGTTCTTGTTATTGGTGATAAATAGCATGTCTTAATGTCAAAGTCGTTTATATTCAAAGATGTCGCATTTTTTTATTTCCGGAAATAAAAAACCTTTTTTTAAATATAGTTCCGTTATCCTGCCCGCAAAATAGCGCCCTCATCAAACTAGTTGCAAGAGAATGCATTTTGATTAATTGCATCATGGTATATATATGTTTTTTTAATTGATTGGTATCTATATTGTAACAGTAAAAACATTGATCAAAATGAAAATAATACCTCAACCCTTTGAAATCAAGAAAGTGAAGAAAATCACATATCTGTCCAAAAAAAGTAAAATTGTTTATTTTTATGTAATATTAAATACTCCCAGTAAATCAAATAAAAAGTAAGAATAAGTAGAAAGAGAGTTTTGATAACATATCACGTGGTATACAGATACACTGTATACAGATACATGGTATCTATATACATGGTATATAGATACACGGTATATATCTATACAGTATATAAATACACGGTATACAGATACACGGTATATAGATACACGGTATATGTATACACGGTATACGGATACACGGTAAATATATATACACGGTATACGGATATACGGATACACGGTATATAGATACACGGTATATATATAAACGGGATATATATGGGACATCTTGAAGTCCAACTTTTAACATCTGCTCCAATTAAGCCATTTAGCTGGTTGAGATTTATCGATGACGTTGAAATCAAATGGACATCGGGTCGGGACTCCCTTGACGAGTTTATTGAGTACGCTAACGCGTTCCACGCCACCATCAAATTCACAGCGGATATCTCAACGGAGAGCAACACATTTTTGGACACCAGTTCCACTCTGATTGATGGTAAGATTAGGCAGGACCTCCACTGTAAAGCTACTGACACACACCAGTATCTCCTCCCATCCAGGTGTCACCTTCGCACACCACGAGAAGTATACCCTACTCCCAATCTCTGCGCATCAGGCGTATTATTTCGGATGACATCATCTTTGAAAGCAGATGTTCAGAGTTAAAGTCCCATCTTCTTGACAGAGGATACAAATCTACTTTGATAGATCGGGAAATAGACAAAGTGAGGGTACTGGACAGGGCAAGTGTGCTTGTATACAAAGTCAGACCCCATACACAAAGGGGACCTTGTGTAGTCATGTTCCACCCAGACATGCCGCCACTTCCATCTATCTTGAAAAAGCACTGGCGCATCATCGAATCTTCAGCGAAACTTAAGTAGATCTTTCCAGAGTCTCCTATACTGGCATATCGTAGACCTAAACACATTAGAGATATTGTGGTAAGCAGCAAGCTACCTACACCTAACCCTACAGTTGGTCTGCTATCTCGCCTGCCTGCTGCTTCATGTCAGTGTGTGTGACCAACAGCAGTTGTCAGATTTATTTTGCAGATTTATACAGTTTATCTACTTATTCCTCCTACACTCACTTATTTGATATTACATGCATAATTCCTGCAAACCAATAGAAGCACATGCATTATTCCTGCAAACCAAAAGAGGCGACTAAGTGGGACCCCCTGCTGTGACTTAGATCCATCGCAGTATTGAGAGACGACTAATGAGACATTCCGTAGCAGATTGGAGATCTTTCACATTTACCGGGCCAGATTTCCAAATGCACATGTTCCACGTTTTTGATATCTCTCGTTGACTCGATTTATATGACAGTGCATCATGCGCAAGAATAGGTCCTCTACATCAGCGTTCCTTGTCCGCGATGCTCTCAGCTTAATTGCTGCCTTCGGCTGTCTTTAGCCGAGGAACTATTGGTTTTATATAATAGCTATATTTTCAATTATAGTATATCAATTCTATCTTCTTGTAATATGATGTATATGTACATGTAACTGTTCTGTTTCACTGTGTCTTGAAAAAGGAGCGGATCGCTCCGAAAATTTGACAACCTTAACGTGTCCACACTGTTGGAATTACTTCCTTGCCCCATATAAACGGGATATAGATACACTGTATCTATATACATGGTATATGTATTCGGAGAGTTTACTTTAGATCGCGTGTTTGATTTTCCCAATCGAGTTGGCGTATGTAGTATACCTAATCTATAAACACATATCCTTCTGCTTTTCTAAAGTTCAATCACATTCTGTGCCGCATTTGCCTCCCTCCTGTGTCACTCCAAGTCCTTCTGTGAATTCCTGCCTTACATACTTAGCCGACTGGATTAGGAAAACTGGACACGCGCTCTTTGTCATATGGAAACGGTTATGATATTGATGGACGCTAAAATCGAAGTTAGTACACAGATATCGTTGGTGTTGGAAAAAGGGAGAGGGGCTGGAATAAGATAGGAGGTGGAGGGGAGAGACAGATGGGAATAATCGAAGTAGGTATCCTGGTTATTCAATATGACTGTTGGGTATTACATGTTAAACCGTTTGGAGCTAAAAATGAACAGTTGTACAGACCTACAAATTTGAATGATTAGATTGTAGTCAAGGTTTGCATCTCCGAAGAGAAGGTGTTCAACAGTGATTTCGTTATACCAATCGAGGGATTGGAGCATTATATTACGGGATTGATCATTTTTTTTACAGTTTAGTAAGAAATGGGAAGAGTCTTCTGAGTCATTTCCGCAGTCGCAAGTAGAGTTGTCTCGAAGGTGAGCTTTAAAAAGGTCGTAATTTAAAGAGCTACTGCGGTTTCGTAATTGGCAATGTATAATATTTACTTTTCTGGACCCATATTCAAGAAAACATTTAATATAAGAAGGGTTAGTGACTTGAGGTTGAATAAGAGTTTTAAATTGTTTAATGGATGCTGATGACTTTGTTTCTATTGGTAGATTGTTCCAGTAAGCTGAAGTACTTTGTATTAAGGATGATTTTGTGATTTGCAGTCTATAGTATGGGTTCTGAAAGTTATTCCTGTTTCTAAGATTATAGTTAGAGAAGCATTATCATGATAAATATTATAAAACATGGATAATTTTCTAATCCTGCGTCTATCTATCAATGATTTCCATCCGAGACCTCTGTAAATAAATTGGTTTTTTTTTGTATAAATAGGTAATCCAGTTATTATTCGACCTGCTTCATACTGCATGTTCCCTAATTTATTCGAAAATGTGATATTGCAATTGTCCCAAACTTCGCAGGCATATTCAAATAGTGGTCTTATAAAAACAAGGTATATTTTTTCCAAGTTTTTTCTATTTAGGATGTATTTTAATTTCCTTAAAGTTGCAATGTACTTTATAGTGTTTGTTAATATATGTTCAATGTGAGAGTTCCATGGGCCGTTGTTACTAATAATCACTCCTAGGTGTTTGTGTTTTTTTTAACAATAGGGATAGGTGTGTTGTCGAAAAGAAATTGTGGGTTAGAAGGTATATTTGTGTTGGAAATTAAGAGTATTTTGGTTTTATTTGGGTTGAAATTCATTAACCATTTATTTGACCAAAGGTTTAATTTTCCATGCCATAGTTTATTACTTGTTTTATATCGTGTAAATTTTTGGAAGAGTGTGCTAATGCGGTGTCGTCAGCAAAAAGTCTAGTCATTGATAGTGTATTTGAAATATTGTTGATGTATACAAGAAAAAGAAGTGGCCCTAACACTGAACGTTGAGGAACTCCGGCTTTGATAGATACTTCAGAAGATATAGCATGTTTTAGTACCACTGACTGGCGTCTGTTACTTAAGTAGTTTTTAATCCAATCTAAAAGTTTACCTTTTATCCCGTATTTTTCTAATTTAATTAATAGACCTTTGTGCCAGACTCGGTCGAAAGCTTTAGAAAAGTCACAAAAACAAGAGCAGTATATTCACGATTCTCCAGTGCTGTAAGTATGCTATGATAGAGTTCGATGAGTTGGTGAGTTGTAGAGTGCTTTGGTAAGAAGCCAGACGGTAAAGTATATAGAAGTTTGTTGCTGAATAGATAGTTATAGATGAGCTTATGAATTATTCGTTTGAAAAGTTTGCCAATGCAGCTAAGTAAAGAAATTGGTCTATAGTTATTTGCCAATTCAGATTCCCCTTTTTTGAAAATAGGTGTCACATGGGCAAGTTTCCATGAATCAGAAAATACAGAAATAATAAATAATAATAATATGCAACATTTAAATAGCGCCCTATATAATTTGTAAAATTACTCTAAAGCGCTTTACAACATATGGATAATAGTAATGGTTATAATTGTGAAAACGAAAAAAAACAACAAAGGCTTGCAATCACTTTTTCTTAAGTACGAAAGGATTCGTTGAAAAGAAGTGTGAGGGGTGCAGATATTTCATTGGATACCATTTTTAACATTTTATGACTGATGCCGTCAGGACCAGCAGCTTTATTAGTGTCTAAAATATTGATTATATCTAAAACTTCTTGTTCTGTTATTACAATTTCAGTAAGGGACGCGTCTGTTTGGTTGTCAAAATAGGGTGTATCGTCGTTATGGTCATCAAGGTCAGAAACAGATTTAAAGAAGTTATTTAGAATATTGGATTTGTCATAGTCGTCTGTGATTAAGCGGTTATTTGTAGGGTTTAGTAAGGGAGGTATATCGGTAAAAATGTTACCTTTTAAACGCATACGCATTAGTTTCCAGTATGCTTTGGGATTAGCTGAACTATCATTGATAAGTCCATCTACATTTGTATAAAAAAAGTGATCTTGCATGTTTAAGCATATTATTTACTTTGTTCCGTGCACGTTTAAATTTTGCTTCAGACAATGGGGTTTTAACTCCGATAAAATGTTTCCTTAACCTGTTTCTACGTTTAATTTCTTTTCTTATATCTCCGTTCATCCATGGTTTGTCGTTTTTATTTACAGTTACAATTTATTTAGGAACATGTTTTTCTAAAATTGGTTTTCGAAAGATTAGTCGCTACATATTTACATAACTACCTTTTAGATAATTCTCTCATATATAAATATCAGTCAGGTTTTCAACCAGGTCATTCTACTGTACACCAGCTTATAGAAATATATCATACTATGTGCGACAATCTTGAAAAAACCCAGCCAACTTGTCATTTTTTTGTGATATTTCTAAGGCGTTTGATCGAGTGTGGCATAGGGGACTGGAAGTGAAACTAGCTAGCTATGGAATATCGGGAAAGCTATTGGACTGGTTAATTGATTATGTTACTAATAGATCTCAACAAGTTTTTATTGGAAATTGTAGATCTTCTGTTAAGAGAACAAATGCAGGAGTACCTCAGTGTTCGGTTCTTGGCCCATTGCTGTTTATAGTATATATTAATGACATAACAGATAATATAGAAAGTCTATCAAAACTTTTTGCTGATGACACCTCTCTTTTGTACTCGGATAAATCACCACATGTAATTGAACAAACAATTCTTGATCTTGATCACCTCATTGAAATTAACTTTAATAATGTAAGTATTGAATTTGTTGAAAACCATAAGCATCTGGGAGTATTCATCAATGCTAACTGTAAATGGACCTATCACATTGATAATATATGTAAAAAAGGTATTTAACAATTGAGTGTCCTCCGTAAATTGAAATATACCCTGAACCGACGTACACTGAATAAAATATATAGAACATTTATACTTCCTATTCTAGAATATTGTTGTGAACTTTGGGATGGTTGTTCTATTACTGATTCAGACAAATTAGAAAAATTACAACTTGAAGCTGGACGTATTGTCACTGGTTTACCGTCGTTTACTAATAGACAACATAACGATATTCATGCATACTCAGCAATACATTCATGACTCTAACAGATTCTAGTACCCCCCTCCCCCCCCTCCTGTCCTCTCTCTCTCTCTCTCCCTCTCTCTCAATTGAACCATAATATCCACTCTCTCTAAGAGGCAGATACTATATGTCATACATTAATAATGATGAGGGTGTATGTATTATAATTACAGACTATTATCCCCCCTCTCCCCCTCTCCCTTCCCCCTCCCCCTTTTCTCTCTCTGTCTCCCTCTTATAATTTCAATTTATAAATTAAAGCATTTAAAAATGAAATAGTGTATATATGTATATTAAGTCTGCCATCTTGTTGTACTATTGTAAATAATGCTTGTAATTTGCTAGGAAAGGGCTTAATATAAGTTTGATAACTTGTGCCCAATCCATTTGCTTGGCAATAAAATATGTTTAAACTAAACTAAGCTAAAATAGAAATTATTTTGTCAGTGAACAGTTTACATTTTTCGCTTACATTATCCGCATGAGAAAACAAATCTATCCAATTTACCTGTCCTTCCTCTGTTTTAAGATTTAAAATATCTGCTCTGTTGTATAACCATATTTTCCTCTTAAAAGACTTTGGTTTTGGTAGACAGGATGACAATGACACAATTATAGCTCTGTGGTCACTTATAGCTTCTAAAACTGGTACAACAATGGATGATTCGGAGGATATAGTATCACTGATGTAAAATGGGTCTATAAGGGATTGTGTAGTATTTGTTACTCTAGTTGGACTAGTAATCAGGTTAGTTAGATTTTATTGCTGTGTTGGAATGCTAAGATCATTGTTATTTCCTGTTAATAAGTCAATGTTAGTATCCCCTGTTAATATAATATGAGGGGTGTAGTCAAAAGCTATGGCAAGAGAATGTTTCAGTCGAGTCCAAATTCCAGAGTTAGTATTTTGCCATGGAGGTTTGTATAGTACACATAGAATTTATTTCTTATTATCAGTACAAAATTCAATCCAAATTATTTCGTCATTCGGTGATTCAATATCAAGTCTGCGTTTAAGCAGTATGTCTTAAGTTGCAAAAATCATAACAACGCCACCAAAAGCGTTCCTGTATTTTCTAAATATTTTTGAGAAGTAAGTAAGAAGGTGGTCAGAATTAGGGATAGAAGGATCGAGATATGTTTCTGTTAGGCACAATATGTCCACGTCATCGGTAAACCTCTCAAGAAAAACAAGTTTATTTCTAACGCTACGAATATTCAAGTGCATGAGTTTTAGTGAGTTATCGTCAGAAACAAAAAAGGATATATTGTCGGAGTCGGAGTCGTTAGATGAAAAAAAACTGTCTGTTGGTCCTTGATTTGTGTGTATGTCCCCTGAAAAAGGTAAGATTAAGATCAAGACAAGGGCGATGTTGTTTGGGTTGCTATATGTCTGTAGAAAAACAAGAAAAACAACTGCTATAGGCAAACATATAAAATGTAGCTTAAATATATCTTAATAGGAATAAGTTTTGTTGTTGAATCTGTACGTATTGTTTAAATGGGTTTGTTTAGAGTAATATAGTCCGATAGCACATCTCCATGTGGATAATGAGCACCCTGTCATGGGGGATAGAAAAAGTACGAAATAGGGACATGGAGACTGCTAACGGATAGTTCTATTATTGTTACATGTACGACTGTCAGATAACCAGGATAACTAAAAAGTAAGAGCGAGGGGAACAAAGAGTGGGGAATGAAAGACAAGAGGTAGGGAAAAATATAAACACATTTGACACAGTCACACAACATCGAAACAACAATAATGACATTGTAATAATGTGTTTGCGGGTGATCATTAGAAATATGACGCTGGAGAAAGTACTAGTCGTATCACATGTTATGGACAACCTGATAACGTTAATTTTAACATGAGTATAAACACACATGGGCATATATATTGTAACAAAAATGATGAAAAATTATGTACAGCAATTAAATCATGGATGAACATCAACTCAAACTATCATACGTGAAAGCCGACACGAATGTAGATACAAAAATGTAACGTGAGTGACCACATGTATGTAAAGCGTTTATATACACGAATGAACACAATTACATGTACATGTACTATGAAAGAAAACGAAAGCTATCGTGTGTAAAAATAAATGCAAATGTGAAGGGGCATTAATGGACACGAATGTAAATCGGATAAGATTTGATGTTAGCCCGAACATAAACACGAAGGAGCAGTCAGAGAATTTGCACGCGTACGTATTCATGAGTTCATGAAAGGTCCGATTTTAAAAGATATTGTAGACATGTCTGTACAAAGCATGAAAACAGCATATTCATTTGTGGTATGAAAACTATTTTCGTACAAGAAATAGATTATAAGTATATATACGCAACAGCTTTTAACAGAAAAAAAATATAAACCCATATGCACACGAATGTATATACATACATTTGTATGAACATACCCACATCCTAGTACTTTCATACACATACTAATACAAATATATAATATACATCTAGATATCAACACACTCACACACACACTCACATTCCATGACATGCATGTGTATATACATATTAGTGTAATTTATAAGCATGTACACATGGGGTTTTATGTACGCGAAGAACAAAAACAAATAGACAAACGAAAGCACACCAGCGCCTAGCCTAATAACACCATTAGAGTGAAAAAAAATAATGAAACCTCTGGCATTGTAACGAAGACCGACAATAAACGTTTTTGCACCAACGCCAACACCAAAGATTACAGTTGTCCTATACAAAAAATAATCTATATCTAACATTCCCCCAGTGGAGATGGGTTTGCTCATATACATGTGTAAAATGACAAACAAAGCAGGTACTAAATAATCAAGCAGCCTTGGACACATTCGAATGATGATTAGAGGTCAGGGCAGTTTTCAAACAAGTGCAAAAAAGTATATAAGAAAATACATATATTGTTTTTAGACATATCTTATACGTGGGTTCAGAAAATCCAACCTAGATAATGGTGCGTACATGTGGGACAGAATGCGTTCATATATTGACTGATACAGTATGCGGGATGTGGGCTGACGTACAAATGTACGCGTGAACGCGTATGCTACTGAAGTACCGTTAGCATGTCTTCAATGACGTTCGAGTGTTGTATAATTAACCGATATGCACCGGGGTACCCCTTGATGTTTTTACAACAAGTAAGTATATCAGAAAATGGATTTGCCCAGTTCTGAAGCGATGAGACATCTACTTATTTATATTCATAGACTATATAGCCAGGAATTTAAGTATATCCAAACAAACAAGCAATAAAATAAATAAAACAGGCCGAAAACTAAAACAAAACAAAAACATACATTTACATCAATTATCTAAATACAGCAGAAACAGTCCTCGATATCCAGGGGTTACGCCCACCTTCGCTCTCTACGCAGCGAAATTGAGCGTAACCCCTGAACATCGAGGATCAGCGGAAACATACCGGCAGGTCTTCTGACACCCGGGCGGTTTGTATGTGTAGTAATCTTGAGTATATGATATTAAATAAAAAGCACCAGCATTCAAAAGCAGCATATCGGCGCAAGTTTTACGATTATGCATTAATGATACATAGATTGAAGACACGTGATGGAGAAGGAATCAATATCGCATCATAGCATATATGTTTGATGCATGCTTTGAACTGATTCAGTGTTTTAACACAAGTGCAGCTTGATATGAACGATTTTTAAGCGCTGGTGTGTATTCACAACAATCAAAATGACTGACTCTGACTTTTTTTTGAACATATTTTTACATGTGGATTACATATACAAAAGGTTTATAATCTACAAAAAAATCTTGGTATTATACACAATTCCGGTCCTTCACGTAACCATCATTGGAACTGGTTACGGGTCATAGGAATCCTAGGAAGCTGAGGAGGTCAATACCATGGGGGATGATGTGTTTTCAACAGAACGTGGGCGATACTCGAGTGCTCGCACACATGCCTCCGACTTGATAAGAATTTTATCTGTGGTTTCGCCAGTTTTGTAAAAAAAATCGTCCATCCATCGTTCATAGGGAATATATGTAGCTGTCCTGTCGCAGTTTGTTGAGCCGGCTGACAATGACTGATTTGGGTTTGGTTAAGCTTTCCGTTATGAAGATTTTGTCTGCGAGATGTTTACAAAGTTTTTTGTTCCGAAAGACCTTATGTCGGTCAGTATATCGGACGAAACGCGCGATGATCGTAGTCGTACCGTTCCTTACCCCTCCAAGAATATGGGACCTGGACACACACTGTACAGAGACATGATATACATGTACAAATATTTGTAACACGGTATTCCTTTACACGTTTTAAAAAATACTGTAAAAAGAAACACTGTATACATTTATGTCTAGTATACAGATGCATCACTTAAGGATACCCGGTATTTAAATACACAGTATTCAAGTACAGAATATAGAAATATATGATATGAACGTAAAGTTTAGAATAACCAGGATTAGTTTTTGGGTTTTACGGTATAAACCACAAAAACTGCGTGCTCTTCCTCCCGAAAATAATCATGGTTATTCCTTATAAGCATTTTTCAAGTCTAAATTTAAGGCTTCTTTTGACTGTAAGTCGTTTCCTGATCTCGGGGCTTGGCGTATAAATACTTTGCATGGTATACTGATTAAGCAATGAACAAATACACAGCATACAGATTCAAGGCATAAAAAATAGATACATGGTATACAACATACTGCCCATTTGTAGTTAAAATCCCTTTTGGGGGAACTGTTTTAAGGTAATGTTTGATGACATACATTGTCAGTATGTATGATAGACAGACTCTCTCTGTGACAAATATAGCTTTTCCCATCAAAGTCATTCTAATAATGACATCCGTATCATAAAATTGTCTGAGTTGAATGAAATCCGTCATCATGATTTTCATACAACTGGATATGTTTGGTTGTATTTTACGTCTTATTACAGTGTAACAGCTATGGTTAAAGAACGTGCCAGGTTTTGTGTGGTGGGGGAAAACCGTAGTACCGGGAGAATAACAACCGACCTGCGGAGAGTACCTTGCAGCTGCCTCGCGTAGGCCTCGTACCTGCGATCAAGTGGCCTGGTGGAGGACAAGTGGTCGTGGACTCGGTCATAGCGGGCCCGTGTTTAAAACCAGTACAATGTCTGTTAGTGTATAGTAACAGACATTACCGTGGCTAGGATCGCGCTGCAGTCGCGATAAAACCATTCAATGACTTTCCCAGTCACACATCAAGTTCCTAATGACAGCTTGACCGTTTTGATCACCATTGGACAAGAATTCATCAACGTCCAGCCTAGCATCGATCCGGTGCAATCTCGTGTCTCTATTCATGTTTACCGATTTCGAGGTGATTGCGTGGTTCCAGTCCAAGCTATTATCGACGCTATTTTAGAGGATGCTCTGTCAGATAATTCAATCAAAGTTGTCATTTTTTCCATACAGCGCTGAAAACAACGTTATCCTGCAGATGGTCAAGTTTATTGAACCCATGCGAGAGGCAACTAAAGAACGTTCTAATACACGGTAAAGGGCTTAACAACAGTTCATGTGCTTCTTTTAAACTCTATCCTCGATGTGAATTGGTATTTTAAGTATTTTCTTTCATCGGAACATTCTCTCAGGCAAGTTAACTTTCGTTCTAAAAATCACGTCCAACTTTTGTACGTAGTGGTAATTATTTAACATTATTAACTCATTCATCCCCGTATTTCGACTATGACATTCTTTGATTGTGGAGCAGTCTTAATGCAACATTAAGCATCAATGGGTTTACAATTCACGAAAGTGTATATAACGTTTCATTCAAAATCAACGTTAAATAGGAATGGCGATAATAAGACCGTGAAATTCAGCACCATTCCTTGCTAAGTATTTTCTTTTAAGATGCAGTTTATATTTATTACGCGGTTTTAAATCTCTATCTTCTGCGATAGGAGCATTATAAAATCACACAAATCATATGCTGCATCATTTCAATATTTTGGACTTTTTTCTACCTCCATCATTTCGTTTCCCTCCTATTAACCATCCAATACAATTTCTTGTTAGACCGTTTCCATAATAGTGTGACTAATGGGAGTGTCATATCACTGAGTTCATGGTAAGTATGATATTTCAATCATATGGTACTGTCACGTACATTTTGATTGACTTTACTATCATTGGGCACCATCTCCATATTAACTCTTAATCGAATAATTCCCCATAGCGGAGCCGCGATTGTCGAGTGGTTACTGCTATCACTAGCCCTCCACAACTGTGTTGATGGTTCGCGGCCAACGTGGGGCATTCGTCAGGTACTTGCCGCAGGTCGGTGGTTTTTCTCCCGGATACTCAGCTTTCCTCCCGAAACGTCCTTAAATGACCATAGCTGTTAATACGACGTAACACACAAACAAACAAATGTGATATCTTTATACATGACACACAATGCCCGTCCTTAATTAGATTAGATAAACCCATTTTGCCATCCGAAAACCCAACATTACCATTTTCCTTAAACTAACATTCGGTAGCGTAAACGCCAAGGTCCAATATGTCATTCAAATTATCTTCATTTCGCCGTTAAAGTCAATCGCCATTACTTTATCATCCAAAAACATACATTTTCTATCATTAGACTTTTTGGATTACTCGCATGGATCCTCTTCACATCTAGACGCTACAAGCAGGTATATGTGACACACAGCGCAGTTTCCATAGCAACATTGTTTAGTTTTAACCAATCATCTGGGAGGCACGTGGGAATATTACATCAACGAACCGATTTCTTTTTATATGGTACACTTTTTTTATATCTTTTATGCGAGGTATTCTTATAAATTGATTTTGAATTCAGCCCTTGTTCTTGAGTGATAGACGGGAATGCGGGTCAAGTTGTTAATCTCCTGTTAGCCTTCTTGCTCATCAAATGTTGGACTGAGAGAAGCATTTAATTAGAATTTGACGTTAATAAGTTGTTCAGCTCCTAAAACATTGCATGCGGGAATGATTAAGCTGTAACTTCATGATTGGTTGCGTTTTTAACTAAAATCATCCCTGTTTATTAACTTGATATCCATCCATTATACAATGATGGTTAATCGACAAATTGATTCATGCGTTCTGTCATTTCGAGTGGTTAACATTATCTCAACGTGATGGTTAAAGGATTGCCGCCCTTTGATATAGGCTCTTCCCACTCGTCACATTTCAACAGATTCCGTACATAAAACTGATAAAGGTTGCCGGAATCAGCCAAGGGTTTGCCGAATTCAGAGTATTAGGCTTTCAGGAGTTAGACGAATAATTCTACTGACTAAAGCGGTGTTTGATCCCTAAAGCGCACCTCATTGATGCAAAACGCCCTTCGAAAGCGTCACCGATAGTGAAAGGAAGAATAATTCTGAGCGAATCATCTGACTATTGAAATAGTATAATTTGCCTGGTCTTATTTTCTCTCTACAATATCTGATGTTCTTCCTGCTGGTCAATGTGACTAGACGGGAATCTAACACTAAATAATTGCCACAAGAATTCTCAAACGATTTTCCGCTTTAAACAGACACTTCCGCGTTGGACACGATTACTGCTGATTCAAGATTTTGGATAAGATACGAGATAATTTTGTACTGTTGGGGAGCAAAAGGAGATGGAGGTACCCAGGTCCAAATCTGATAAAGGTTGAATTCGTTAGCATCATTTGACAAAGTAAATCCCCGCTTGACGGTTTTAAATCAGCCTGTTAACCGCCTCTCCTACACTTACGCCTTGCTCATTAACACCGACCGTGCTTTCAGTGGTATCTAGATTCCTACTAATGACAAAATAACGGTCACTTTTGTCCGCGTGGCGAGAGTTAACGTATCGAAAATGATGTGATGTTGTAGAAGGGTCAACTGATGTTGATCATTATAGAGACATGATTATAACATAATGTGAAACACATATAAGAGGTAATGAATTGTTCGAAAATAAATACGCGGAATCAATATGCACACCGTTTTATAGTACACACCAACCTACCTGGGTTAAATCAAAGCATGGTAAGCTTAACGGTTCGATTGTTGTTTTGATACTGTTTCTGTACATGTTGTTTTGATACTGTTTCTATATATGTTGTTTTGATACTGTTTCTGTACATGTTGTTTTGATACTGTTTCTGTACATGTTTTTTTGATACAGTTTCTGTACATGTTGTTGAAAGACCTTATGTCGGTCAGTTGTTTTGATACTGTTTCTGTACATGTTGTTTTGATACAGTTTCTGTACATGTTGTTTTGATACTGTTTCTGCACATGTTGTTTTGATACTGTTTCTATACATGTTGTTTTGTTACTGTTTCTATACATGTTGTTTTGATACTGTTTCTATACATGTTGTTTTGATTCTGTTTTTACACATGTTGTTTTGATACTGTTTCTCTACATGTTGTTTTGATACTGTTTCTATAAATGTTGTTTTGATACTGTTACTGTACATGCTGTTTTGATACTGTTTCTGTACATGTTGTTTTGATACTGTTTCTATACATGTTGTTTTGATACTGTTTCTATAAATGTTGTTTTGATACTGTTACTGTACATGCTGTTTTGATACTGTTTCTGTATATGTTGTTTTGATACTGTTTCTGTACATGTTGTTTTGATACTGTTTCTGTTCATGTTTTTTTGATACAGTTTCTGTACATGTTGTTTTGATACTGTTTCTGTACATGTTGTTTTGATACTGCTTCTATACATGTTGTTTTGATACTGATTCTGTACATGTTGTTTTGATTCTGTTTCTGTTCATGTTTTTTTGATACAGTTTCTGTACCTGTTGTTTTGATACTGTTTCTATACATGATGTTTTGATACTGTTTCTGTACATGTTATATCTGTTCATTTCTGTATATGTTGTTTTGATACTGTTTCTATACATGTTGCTTTGATACTGTTTCTGTACATGTTATATCTGTTCATTTCTGTATATGTTGTTTTGATACAGTTTCTTTATATGTTTTTTTGATACTGTTTCTATACATGTTGCTTTGATACTGTTTCTGTACATGTTATATCTGTTCATTTCTGTATATGTTGTTTTGAGACTGTTTCTGTACATGATGTTTTGATACTGTTTCTGTATATGTTGTTTTTATACTGTTTCTGTACATTTTGTTTTTGTAATGTTTCTGTACATGGGTTTTTGATACAGTTTCTGTACCTGTTGTTTTGATACTGTTTCTATACATGTTGCTTTGATACTGTTTCTGTACATGTCGTTTTGATACTGTTTCTATACATGTTGCTTTGATACTGTTTCTGTACATGTTATATCTGTTCATTTCTGTATATGTTGTTTTGAGACTGTTTCTGTACATGATGTTTTGATACTGTTTCTGTATATGTTGTTTTTATACAGTTTCTATATATGTTTTTTTGATACTGTTTCTATACATGTTGTTTTGATACTGCTTCTATACATGTTGTTTTGATACAGTTTCTTTACATTTTTTTTTTATACTTTTTCTGTACATGTTTTTTTGATACTGTTTCTATACATGTTGCTTTGATACTGTTTCTGTACATGCTGTTTTGATACAGTTTCTGTACATGGTTTTTTTATACAGTTTCTGTACATGTTGTTGTGATACTGGTGCTGTACATGTTGTTTTGATACTGTTTCTGTATATGTTGTTTTGATACAGTTTCTATATATGTTTTTTTGATACTGTTTCTGTACATGTTTTTTTTATACAGTTTCTGTACATGTTGTTTTGATACTGTTTTTGTACATGTTGTTTTGATACTGTTTCTGTACATGTTTTTTTTTTTATACAGTTTCTGTGCATGTTGTTTTGATTCTGTTTCTGTACATGTTTTTTTTATACAGTTTCTGTACATGTTGTTTTAATACTGTTTCTATACATGTTGTTTTGATACTGTTTTGGTACATGTTGTTTTGATACTGTTTCTGTATATGTTGTTTTGATACTGTTTCTATACATGTTGTTTTGATACTGTTTTTATACATGTGGTTTTGATACTGTTTCTGTACATGCTGTTTTGATACTGTTTCTGTATATGTTGTTTTGATACTGTTTCTGTATATGTTGTTTTGATACAGTTTCTGTTCATGTTTTTTTGATACAGTTTCTGTACATGTTGTTTTGATACTGTTTCTGTACATGTTGTTTTGATACTGTTTCTGTACATGTTGTTTTGATACTGTTTCTGTACATGTTGTTTTGATACTGTTTCTGTACATGTTGTTTTGATACTGTTTCTGTACATGTTGTTTTGATACTGTTTCTGTACATGTTGTTTTGATACTGTTTCTGTACATGTTGTTTTGATACTGTTTCTGTACATGTTGTTTTGATACTGTTTCTGTACATGTTGTTTCTGTACATGTTGTTTTGATACTGTTTCTGTACATGTTGTTTTGATACTGTTTCTGTACATGTTATATCTGTTCATGAACCCAGCTGTTTGATGTAGAAATTTAATCAACAACAGCAGCAAAATAAAATCCCATATAAAAGCGTATACAGGAGGAACCGAAGTCAATTGGCTGAAGAAGTCGTTTAAAATGTCTCCTTACCAAGATCCGTTGACGGTTGTCATTTCTGACAGGGGAGTTTGCTTTTATCTCCGAATCAAAGAATGTGTAAGTACAATGTATTTCAAAATGGAGGGTGGTAACGAATCCTCCCTAAAATGTCAAATAATAAAAATAATAAAAATAAAAAAGAAGCGCTTTTGCAAACGTTCTGATGTGGATTGGCGTTGTCACGTATTGAGACGGGCCCGTACCAGAACATCAGTCGAAATGAGCGCATTTGTTTTCATTTTCATATAATGGTAGAGAATGTAGAACACATGCTGAAATGAAAAGTGTTTACTATACAGTGACTTGCATTCTTACGAATCATACTTTTCGGAGAAGCAGAAGGATTAAATGAGAAATTCAGGAATTTAAATGACTGTGACAATATTTGACATTCAAATGCACAATACCTATTTTTGTCTAAATTGTGATAGTCTTGATACATATTAATGTATATTGATTTACTGGCGTTAAAACCTGTTTGTTTTGAAAGGTTATTTAGTATATTCAGAATCACGTGTTGTTAAAGTTATATATGGGTAAAAAAGGTAATATCAACGTTAAATTCCCATATTACACGTGTTTTCTGTTTCTCGATTATCACGAGACTGTACAAAAGTATCCCCGATTCCGTCATACGCATCATATAGCTGCAAGATATAGTTTACGGATTCGTATCCCCAAGGTTGCGTATTTACAAATGTTCGGTATTATAAAAAAGTATTCATTTAGAGTGACCTGCAGATTGGTTACCCTAAGTTGTTAAATGTCTCTCGAGTTCGCCCTCGGGGAATATTAACCTATTAGGAAAGCAAACTTATCCTATCAATATATTGTATTAAAAAACATGAGCAACATATTTGAAATAGTGAAAAATGAACCATGTAGGCTAGCAATGCATAAAATGCAGCTTGAAATACATATGTTGTTCAGAGAAAAATGCTCAGGGCCTAAGAAATGCTATTTGAGAAAAAAAATACATCTTCCAATAAACTGCAAGTTCTGAAAGAAAGCATTTAACTTGGCTTATACACCAAGCGTTTCATTATGAAGGGGTTGATGGTTATAAGCGAAAAGAATAGAAAGTGCGAAACAAAGAACAAATTGTAATGCAATATTTACTGTATATCATTGAAAGGTTTTCCCTAACATATACGACTTCTATATACACATTATTTACATTCAAAAGGAGAAAACCTCTGAAACGAGTTGCAGAATACACAGAAAGGTTTCCCACATAAATTGAATTCTACCATACGCTATACATTTTTTGCTTAAGTTTCTCCAAGAGGAATAAAAACGCGACCATTTCTCAAACGGTAATATCGAATCAATGTCTGTCGTTAAAAACTACACCGTGCGGTATTCACGCTGACATTTAAATGTTAGAATTATGAACAATACCAGAGACATAGTATTGACCTGTTCCTGCCGAACAGGGAAGCTGTAGAAGTTGGCTCCTGTATATTGAATCATCCTCGTCTCCGTAGACCGCCTTACTCAAAGGTTACTTGTAAAAGTGGCAATCTTTGGCGGAAATTGCGTGATTAGGGTGTTAGAGGCGACTTCTCTCAATATGCTAGAATGTAGGACAAGTAAGACTTATAATAAACAGGTGTTCTACACGAAGACGACTTGCTATTTCTAAAGCCTCTCCTGACTAAATTGTTTTAGAAATTACATAAAAGTATAATACAATACAGCCTTATATTTGCGAAGCTTTATTTTTCGATTTTTATTCTTAAATCCCTGATACTTGATGACGTTAATGCGCATGCGTCTTGCAGGACTGAATATGGTTTCTTTGGCATTTTCTGTCAAGGAACATTAAAAACCCAAAGAATATTCTAATAACATGACTCATGTGTGCCCGGTGGTAGAATCGGGTTTTGTTCTTCTGTTTCCTCTAATAAGACATTTGAAAGACCGAAATAGAATTGCAGCCCGCACTGCAAACCTGGGATATTTTTTTTTCCTACATTTTTTTTCTGTTTTTTCTCTCATCTTTTCCCCTATATTCTTTATTTTCAATGTTGTCCATCTAGGCAGCGGGTCTCATTTGACCCTGACTGATGCAATTACGTTAAGTCCCGATCAAAAAAGAAATACAATAAATAAACAATATATGGATTCAGTATGAAAGTTAAATAGACTGCGCGTGACTTTTATTTCTTAGATTAATGATAAATGCAATGATACTGTCAATACGTAGATAACATGGGCATTTTCAACATCCATATCGCTAGGTATGTTAAAATATATAAGTGCAATCCCATAGTAATGTTCATCTAGAAGGAGTGTAAGAACAATTTATCAAAACATACCTTCGATACAGAATATACAACAGTTTGTTGGAGGCACGGTAGTCTAGTAGTAGGACGCCGGGCTCGTGACCGAGAGGTTGCAGGTTCGAGTCACGGCACGGTACTGTGTTGTATTTTTCAGCTAGATACTTTACTTCGCTTGTTCCAGTCTACTCAGTTGTAAGTGAGTACGTGGTTGGGCAGTGCTAGAATCGTTAAATGCTAGCTGTGAGCGCCGCAATGGCAGCACCGGCTGTATGCTCCCCAGGGAGTTGAGAAAGGTATTGGCTGGTTGAAAGGCCCTATAACCACGGATGATAGTCGTAAACCGCTTTGAGACGACCTACGAACTAGCTTGTGATAAAGCGGTATATAAGAACTTCGAATTATTATCTTATTAGTATTTAACCCGCAAGCATCCACTTTGTGAATACAAGTGATTGATCAAAATGTTTTATATCTATAGACTTTTGAACTTCAATTACTCTAGCAGTCTAATGCAACTTATAACGTATACTAAAGATCAACCTGCTGATGTAGGTACATGTGAAGTGAAAATAGAAAAAGATAAATAATTATAAATTATTTGATAATAAAAATCAATTGTTTTTATCAAAAATACATCCTTATCATTTCTGTAAAATGTATGACTATTTATAGACAAATTGTTTTAACAAGTTAAGCAATAGTCTTCTTCGGATTCTAGGTTCACTTAAATGTGTTTCGATTGGTCTGCCCATTAATGATAAATGAAAAAAGACAATCGATTTAGAAAGTGAAGTACTACAGATCATAAAATAGGAAGTCCATAGCCTGTTTTTAGTTTTAAAAGGCCCTGATTTTTCTATCAAATTAAGACAAAAAGCACTCTTGCAGTAATATTAATTTCAACGGACATCAATTGCTTCTAAATGATTTAACTCGCCTGTTTGTCGTCAAAGCATATCTTGCCTATTCAATCTAAATCTTGTTGAGGAGCGGTGAATTTTTCACGTCATATATCAAATCTTAACAAATTTGTTCAGTATTCTCCAAAACGATTTCTGATTTCTCGGTAGTCATAACAGTAAATACAATTCCGATATATCTCAAAAATCCAGCAGAGTTTTTCGTCGTGAGTGCATTTTTTCAGGAATTTGTTGAAATACAATTCTCCAATTTTGACCTCCTGCTAAGTCGATACCTATCTAAAATATCATTACTCAAGTAGAAGGACTGTTAATACCACGTTGAACTTTACTTTCAATTTAATTTTGTATTTCCTAATGAAAATTGACAGTTTCTATCGGTCTTTAAAACATTGTTTGCTAATATTTCAAAGTTTCTAGATGCCAGTTTTTGTAATTTTGTACGGAAACAATGTTATCTAGAACATTTGTTATTTTGACGTAGAGCGCTGACAGACACCAATGAGATAATGTGACGTAAAGTCACATATTGTAAATATCTTTGATGAAATTATGATAAAGAACCCAAATCATTTACCTTCGTAAATACATAATATGATTGGCGCTCATATAAATATGCTCATGTTAATATAACCTATGGATGCGTTGGCCCAGATATTGATTAAATGCATAAACTTAGGTAATCCACTTTTTGGCATATCTGTCTGAGGCAACTTATATACCAAATTTATTTAATTTCATGAGGGACACATTTTTTTCCTCAATTTACATTCAGTATTTACGAAGGTTGAAATTCGTTTTAAATTCAATCAAGACATTTTCATTCCAGTTGAGCAATGGTTAAGGCGCCAGAGACTTGTATCATGATCGAGCATAATTTGTTATATTAATATTGAATAATTTAATTTTAGCAATTTCCCTAGCGGTAGACTTTTCAAGATTACATATTGTTTAACCTCGAAAATGTAGACCCTACACAAAGTGGTATACCGCAATGTTTGGTGCGGTATTCATTGTTTCTAAATGGTTGAAGTTAGGAGATGGAATTACTGCCACAATGTAATATTTTGTGATTTTTTATCAGAAATTAATAGATTCTCATTATCTTCCTTTTTCTGTGAACTAAATGAATTATAACGGTAAGGGATAATTACGAAAGTACACACGGTTGTAACGGTATATATATTATAAGTCTGGTTGCTCCTTAAATAAGCGTTTTACTCTGATGTGATACAAAAGAAAAAATAAGTACCATAAAGTAGTACGAATATGTAGTAAAACCCTTTTTTATATAACAATATAAAATTATAATTTTGTCCTTGTGTGATCAAGTGATATAGATTCTATGCAGTTTTTTATATACTTAAATACATAAATATATATTGTTATATCTGATTCCTAAATATCTGAGTGTGATAAAATAACACAGTTTATTACAGCACATGAATAGATATGTTATAACTTCACCTCTAGTATTGAATATGACATAGTTACAATAAGTTTATATAATAATCCTAATTATTTTGTAAATGACCCTAGCGACTAAACAACGACTGTTCTGAGTACATCTTGACTAAATTAGATGAACAGACCACATGGGCTTTGTGAACAATGCTTACTTGCCGAAATAAACGCAATTTAAATTCCAATTTAATCCGGGTTGCTACTTCCAGTCGCCATTTTGTAAACAGGACCTAATCTCGAGCTGATGCGCGTTTGAAAGAGTTTAAAGTATTGCAAAGCTTCTAAACGATCGTGCCGAGAACATACTCTCTAAGGATGATGTTTTTGATAAATTAACTATCAGTTATTTTCTATATTTCTTTTCTGTATCACTTTCATTAATTCATAAAAGAACAAATTTATTTTTTCCCCTTCAATTTTTTTTCTTTCAAATGTTAAAGCACATTTTTTTGGAAAAAATGTTCTAGTTTCCAGATTATGATCAAACGTCGTCTGCTTCGCAAACATTCAAGAAAATAATATTTACAATGTATTGATATTTGTTTCATTAACTAGTTTATTCTTTAAACTTTTTTTTATTAATAAATATCAAAAAGATTTTGCATTTTATGACGTAACCGGAAGCGCACTTGATACGAGAACGTGACCCGGAAATAGCTCACAACATAATCAGGACAGTAATAATAAACAGACGTTTATCGAACATTAACAGATTAATACCGTATGTATTGAGACACTGATGTGCTAGAATCCAACACAAGGTAACACTCGTTTAATCCATTGCTATCACATCAAGTACTAACTGACATTTATGCGGAAATATCAGCATTAAATGTTTGCGATCGCGCAGACCTACTTTCGTTTTACAGTTTACATACATTTGCACATGTCGGCATCAACAGTATACCTTAAGTTAACTTATGTCCTTCATCGTGCCGAAGATTATACATAGGCGCATTCGAGGAAAAGTTCGTGATTAAAAGCTTGTGTGTGTGGGTTTTTTATATCTTAAAATTATCGGATAAAAGCATAGTGGCATGTTACTTCAAAATAAAATATACAAGAATCATTATTTTACGTTAAATATATGTCATAGTTAACATAAGCTCTCAGGAGCTTGAAACATTGTTACAGTGTAAGGCAAACAACAAATTTTATCACAAGATACCTACGTTGGATGGATTAAGATAAAGAGGCTAAATAATCATGCTGTACAAAATTTGGCACTAAAACAACTTACTTAAAAGCCAGTCCAGAGGGCAGGTGATTGGGACATAGCATTTATTTGTAACCAGGAGCAAGGGTTTGGTAGCCGTTAATATTAAAAGACGTTTTAAGTATTGATGCTGCTCGGATTGACGCCAGTGATGTATTTATCGCTTACAGGTTAAAGCGTTGTTATCCAAAAAGAAGAATAGTACAAATTGAAAAGTGTGAATTGCCTACAGCTCCTGTCAAAAGTCAAAAACATTTCTCTCGTGTTCTTTCTCGTCACCTGGACGTTTGTAAGTTAGAACAGCTGGTCTCGCAGACGCTTAAACTATGTACACAATATATATTCAGTTATACCACAGTATTGTATTGTCTCGGTATGGCTACGAATGCGTTCCAGGTCAGGTAATAGAGCATCAAATGTATTAAATTCAAATAAAGCACCACTTCACGACAATCATGGATTCATATGGGTACAATGTTATTAAAATAACATTCATACAGTGCATGCAAGCTGAAATTAGCAAATCATTTGTTTAAAATAACAAGTCATCATTTCCATGAAATTATCCAAATAAATAAGATCTTTATGTCAAAATAAACTTCAGGTTTGATTTAGTATTGTTTAATGTACGTCCTATCAACAGCTATACATGGTCATTTAAGGATGGCCTCCCCCATTTGCTAGATGCATGCGTGTGGTGAGTTTGTGCATATTTAATTTGTGTTTTTGGAGTCTATGGTATGTTCATGTTTGTCTCCTTGTGATAGCGCAGGACCGATGCTGACTTTATAGTGTAATTTCACTGGAGCATACTGCTGAAGACACATCTTATTTTACGAACTTACCTCGTTATCTCACCATCTTTAATAGCCAAGGGTTCATAATTTAAATTTGTACTATTCAACCTTGGCAGATTTAGCCTTGTGTTTAATTTCCCTCCCCTGCCACCTTGCATAGACACTTTACTAGCAAAACTTTAAACTTTCAAGATTATTTCAGCACTGGTCGCCTATGTATTTCCCTTGGTTATCATTTACAGTTAGAATATGGTCAATTATCACTACCAACTGATCATATACAGAAAATGTTTTTTTAAGTATTGTCCTCCATTGTTTTTTTTACATAAATCATGACATATAGTCGACAAGGCAACTTGGTACTGGGCGCCGCCATTATTATTTACATGCACAGGAACTTGGTATTAGTTTCTAATATATGTGTATTATATAATGTATGATATAAAAAATGGGGACCATAGGATGGTAATTTGTCCCTGTGCCAGGTTCAATAATTTGAAAGCTTAGAGAACAAGGCTGAAAACATGTATGGAATGTGTTTTTTTTAAGGGAGTCTGTATAAACACATTATGAATATGTAAAATTATGATGGAAGTCCATTTTACTCGAATTACCTGACGTTATTTTCAATACCTTCAGTTCATCTATATTTCCACACTGTTCTCGGTATTCCGTCTATGCGTATTGCAGAGTTATCTTCTCTTGTGAGCAGGTATTGATTGTTACATCATTGGCTTGTGTGAGATAATTACGTCGTTTTCTCGAAAATTGATGACGTTACTCTCACAAACAAATGATGTAACAATCAATACCTGCTCACAAGAGAAGATAACTCTGCAATACGCAAAGACGGAATAAGGGATAGGAATCAGTTTGTTTTTTGGGTTTTATAAATCCTCGCAACCCTTTTTAAGTCATATGTATAAGAAAGGTCTGCCAAATATCTGATTCTTTGACAACTTTACTACAAATATATAGCAGGATTTGAGCTTTCTATATCAACTGCACTACACTTCATATTATTTGTTGACGTTTTTCTGCTACAATACATGGAGTTTCCTCACAAGATACTGGTAACCAAAAAGAGTCTGAAACCTTAATCATATCTTTTAGAAATCTGTGTTTAAAAAAAATGTTATACATGTATCTCTTCGATCCACTAAACATCAACAAACAACATTTAAACCCTTCATTCCCTAAATCTGTTATTAAAAGGATTGTAAAAAAAAATGTGTTCGCTTAAATGTTAAAATATTTCTGTTCAACATTCATATTTACAGTGGTGTTAAAATCCACTAATACGTAAGTTGACATAAAATTGTACTGCAGTATTTTTTGGTCTGATTTTTGACAGCTAAATAAGTCTCATCAAGGGTCATTGACCTGTCAGAAGTTGCAGTAGGCAAAGTTATTTGACTTTGGTATGGAATCATCCTAAAAATAGAAGAAAGTAAGGGCTGGATTTTCATGAACTTGAAGAGTTGTGCCCCTTTGTTTGCTTTCCTATACATCTTATTCTGCCAGTTTATCATTCATATTTTTATTTTTCCATTTGTTATGCACTTCATATACATCTGATGAGAATGAGAGATATTTAAAAATGCACAAAATTCGCCAAGAAAGCTGAAAGTTACAAAAGGCCAAAAGGTGAAACTTGACACCATGCACGCCGGGTTTGAACATTTTACTGTATTGTTTGTTTTACTTTCCATGTGGGGAGGATTTTTAATGCATCTCGACTGTTATATTAATCAATTAATTTTCATTTAGATGGTGTCCCTGAGAATTATTTCTTATATAATTTTAAAATTTGTTTCAAGTAATACTCATACTCTCTGTTTTAAACTAGGAACACTTGCTAGGTACTCTAAGTATTTGTGCGGTTATGATTGATTGTCTTCCTTTGGATAATATTTCTGTGAGTTGTGTCCCTCACATGATTTCCTCACATTTTTTTCTGTTATATATCGGATATAGTTTGTTACTTCTGTAAGTTCCAAGTTTCCTTTTAGATAAAATATGTCATGTTTAGGTGATTTTTGAGAATTGGTGGTTTTGCGAAATTTGCTTTTTGTTTTGCAAGGTACCAATATTTTTTTGTTTATAACATATATAGGGTGCTCCCATAGCTACCACTTTCTTTAAAATGTAGATTTTCTTCCCGCTGTTTTTGGAAAAAAACATCCAGAAATTTTAGAAAGTTTTGAAGTTTTGCTTAAAACTTACCATACTGACAATGTCAGACAATTTCAGACATGCGAAACATATAATAATGTGTAATTCTTCTTGAATTTGGTGTACAGATAGATCTTGAATTGACAGATCTGTCAGATCAGCACAAATTACTTATATTGGAGTCTACATAAAGAGTTATGTCCCTTTACTTTCTTTTTCAAGATTACATGAATCAAACAATTTTCTACTCGAGTCATCGAATCTATAAAACATAATTTACATACAATGTACATGGGGGAGGGGCTAAAAGTTCGCCCCCTTAAGAATCGGGGATTTATTTTCATGTCTACTACTTGGGGGACATTGAACAGACCAAATTAGATCTTTCCTTTCTTTCTTCACTGTTCTGCCTTTCCTTGGTTGTGCCGCCTGAGAAGCATGGCGAAAACTTAAGGATCAGTCTGTCCGTCATCACACGTTGTCATTTGCGGCGGCAGTCAAATTTAAGTTTTCCAGACTTTGTTTGGCCACCATTTACCATATCAATTTGTAACTTTGTATGTGGCTTAATCATAATAGATTACAGATTAGATTACGTTTGAATCACATGCTAATATTTTATATTTTTGCTGGAGTTACATGTATGGCCCTTCACACATTGGAAGTTCTCATAATTAACTGTTTGCCATACTTTGTTCGTTACCACTTGCCACTTAGTATGCGGCTTTATCATAATGGATTACCGTTAGAGTCCAAACCCTGTGTCAATATTTCATTTGTTGTTGGAGTTATGGCCCTTCGCACATAAGACATCTCATAATTAATGTTTTCCCAGATTTTTTTTCGTTACCACTTGCAACATCAATTTGTTACCTAATATGTGGCTTTGTCATAATGGATTACAGTTTGAGTTCAAATCCCGTGTAAACATTCCTTTTTTTTGCTGGAGTTATGGCCCTTCGCACATAAGAAATTATCAAAATAAACTTTCGTTTGGACTTATTTCGCTACCGCTTGCCATATCAATTTGAAACTTTGTTTGTGGCTTTATCATAATAGATTACAGAGTTTGAACCATGTATTAAAATTCCATTTTTGACTGGAGTTTTGGCCCTTTTGGACAAAGGAAATTCTCATAATTAACTGTTTTCCATATCATTTGCAACTTAGTATACATGTATAATGGATTACAGTTTGAGTTAGAATCCAGTGTCCATGTTCTATTTTTTCTGGAGTATAGCCCTTTGCACATAGGAAATTCTTATAAGTAACTGTATTTGTTCCGTCAACACATGCACTTCCTTCGAATTGCAGCTTTCTTCTATAGGTGACACCCGTCCTCATATTACCCTGGCTGTTCGAGGACATAAATCACCTGATACAGTACACCATTTGAAGTCCTTCTGTATGGCTTGATGATGTTTTCAAACCAATGGTCTAGAGCATTACTTGGTTAAGAAGACTGAATGCCGTTTAACAGAGAGTCTCTCTCATAATACTCTGGCTCCCTATGGGGAGTAGTGGGGTCCACAAGGGGGGTTCTCCGATTCAATTACACAATTTGTTGTTAGGACCCCTGCACATCTTTAGTAATCAGATTTTCCGTCTGTCCTTCTATCTGTTTTTAGCTCACCTGCCAAGGACAAGTGAGCTTTGGCCCTGGTGCGGCGCCCGGCATCCCGTCCTGTCCCGTTGCGTCGTGTCCCGTCTCTATTCAATGTAAACACTTAGCAACTTCATTCATTAACAGATTTTGGTCAAATTTTATACAAAGGTCAAGTTTGGGTATACTTCGGACATCTTTTTATTTCAGGGATCCAAGGTCAAGGCCAAGGTCACATTTGCTATATATAGAAAATCATCCTGTCCCGTCTCTATTCAATGTAAACACTTAGCAGCTTCATTCTTTCACGGATTTTGGTCAAACTTTATACATAGAAAATCATCAACTGATTCAATTTAAACACTTAGCAACTTCATCCAATATGTTATGGAGATAGTAATAACATACAGAAAAAA